>NC_045131.1:24710715-25010715 GCF_007655135.1 Punica granatum
TTTTGCCTCTTTTTATTTTTATTTTTTTATTATTTTTTTTTTAAAAAATTTGACGCTCGTCGAAATTAAAATTCGCGTCTTTGCGAATTGGATATCCAAAAATGATCAGGACCGGCATTGTGCTCAGAAAAATTTACGGATCACTATTATATATTAACATATTTTTCGGCCTTGAGTTTTCTCCAAGATTTGAAAATTGAGCGTGACGCGCGCAAAATTCAAAGACACCCTGTAAAATATTTTTATAAAATTGATGTTAAATTAGAAAAATGTCAACTTTTTCAAAGCCATAGAATGCTCGAGAGCAATTTTGTTAGAAATACTTCCCTCATCAGGGTGACAAAGTGACGATTTTGTCGCTTTGGAGCCGATGGACCGAAATGGGGTGCTGACAGCTTGCCCCTCTTTGGTTGCGTGCTCAATAGAGGATGCAGCCAAAGACCATGAGAAGCACCCCGTCTGATCTCGGCGACCGTTCCGGCGTCTTTCCCATAGCCACTTTGTTCTCTCTGGTGTTTTGGATTCATGGGAGGAGTTGGATAGACGTATGTACCTGAAAACAGTGAAAATGTGACTTATGGATCCGAAAGCAATAAAGATGGGCTTATGGCCCTAAAAGCAGTAAAGATGGTGTTTACGGTCCCAAAGAAAGTAAAACGGTGGGTGTCCAAACCCAAGCAAATAAATGTGGGTGTCCAACCCCAAAGCGGTAAAGGATGGGTGTCCAAACCCAAAGCAGTAATGTGGGTTTCCAAACCCAAAGCAGTAAATGTGGGTGTCCAAACCCAAGCGTAAAAGGTGGGTGTCCAAACCCAAAGCAGTAAATGGTGGTGTGTCCAAACCCAAAGTAGTAAAGGTGGGTGTCAAAACCCAAGCAGTAAAAGGTGTGTTGTCCAAACCCAAAGCAATAAAAGGTGGGTGTCCAAACCCAAAGCAGTAATGGTGGGTGTCCAAACCCAAAGCAGTAAATGGTGGGTGTCCAAATCCAAAGCAGTAAAAGGTGGGTGTCCAAACCCAAAGCAGTAAATGGGTGGTGTCCAAACCCAAAGCAGTAAATGGTGGTGTCCCAAACCCAAGTAGTGAAAAGTGGTATTCGGTCATCGAGGATGGCCCGAGAACGCTAGGAGTTGACTTGGGCCTAATAATGCCGACGGATTTGTCCGATGATGGTGCTAGGTGTCTCCCCTTGAGGGCCTTTCGCTCGAGTTTGAGGATTGCGATCTTATCGTATGAGGCAGACATGAGTCTGTCATGGGGACCCTCTTAAGATCCACATGCCCGTACCTGCATAGGAGGGTGGCAGCTAACGGCCGTTGTCAGTCGTGTGAACTGCTGGATTTACGATTGCAAAGGAAATCTATGTAATGATGCTTTCGGGGATCTGAACTTGGTGACCATTTAAGGGGTGCCCCGTGTCCCGAATTCATGTTTGACCAAAAGAAAGTGCTTTTCGCAAAATGAGGGCATGGCCCACAGAACTTTGAATAAGGGTAAAGAAAGGATCTTTAGGATCCTCCAAATCAAGGATATGACGATTCGACCCCATTTCGAGGCGCGTCTCGAGCCTTGAGAGTCGAGGAGAGTTTTGTTTGCGTTGAGAACTGTCGACCACTACTAGTTTGTAGCTTCACGCGGGGTGCGGTTTGTTCTTTCGTGGTCGAACCGACAATTGCCCCTAATTTTTGCCCAGGCCGCAAACCGCGTGACGCCCTGACGGGGTATTTTTATTTTTGACTTTTCTCTCATGAATGCTCTCCTTTTACTACGACCGCCCAAGATAGGGTCCCGATCGCATCTCTCTCGATTCCTCTAACTTTTGCCTAGACCGCCCTTTACGGGTTTTCAACCTAGCAAGGATATGATTTTTGCTCTCCTTTTGCCACGGCTTCCCCTTTACGGGATTTTAAGCCGTGCCCCTCGTTCCCTAACTTTTGCCTAGGTCGCCTCGAGGAGGTTTTACCTAGCGAAATTTATTCTTTTCTCTCAAAGGTGATCTTAGATGAAAAGAGTACAAGTATGATGACAGGATGCGCTGAAGCGGTATGAGCATGGAGTCTGAAGAATACAGAAGAAGACAAAGGTCGAAATGTGGTTTGCAACTGGCGAGGACATAAAGAGGCTGCGGAATGACGAAGAAGTCTATCAGGGATAGTACTTCTTGAGGGCGTCGGCGTGACTGGGAGCGCGTTTTCGGTCCCGTCCATGTCGCTTAAGATAATTGCCCCTCCAGAGAAGGTTTCTCTACGACCGAAGGCCCGGTCATATTTGTATGCGAACTTGCCCCGAGAGTCAGGTGTAATGTGAAGAACCTTTCGCATGACAAGGTCACCAGGGTTGAACTCGCGGTGACGGACCCTTGCATTGAACGCTCGAGCTATTCTTTGTTGGTAGCATTGGCCGTGGCATAACGCTGTTAGCCGCTTCTCGTCGATGAGATTGAGTTGTTCGTAGCGCTGCTTCGCCCATTCTGCTTCTTCGAGCTCGGACTCGGCAAGGACCCTCATGGAAGGAATCTCCACTTCGATTGGGAGGACTGCTTCCATGCCGTAGACCAAAGAGTACGGAGTTCCCCCAGTTGAAGTGCGGATAGATGTTTGGTACGCTAAGAGAGCAAAAGGGAGCATCTCGTGCCAATCCTTATAGGTCACCGTCATTTTCTCGATGATCTTCTTGATGTTCTTGTTCGCATCTTCTACCCGTCACCGCAACCGTTCATTTGGGGACGGTACGGCATGGAGTTGCGATGCTTGCACTTTGAATTGCTCCACAGCTCTCATTGATGATCTTGTTGTTCAAGTTCTTAACGTTGTCAGTGATGATTGTCGCGGGGACTCGTATCGGGCGATGATGTTACTTGAGGAAGCGTGCCACGGCCTTTGCGGTTACCGAAGCAAGCGTTATGGCCTCGATCCACTTAGTGAAGTAGTCGATTGCCACCAAAATGAAAGGTGTCCGTTGGATGCTTTGGGATTGATAGGGCCGATCACATCTATGCCCCCACATTGAAAAGGGCCACGGGGCCGCCATTGGATGTAACTCATTGGGGGGTGCTTTGATCTGGTCGGAGTAGACTTGGCACAAGTGGCAGTGTCTGACGTGTTTGGCGCAGTCGGCCACCATGGTGGACCAGAAATAACCCAAACGCATAAGTTTCTTGGCGAGCATGAGCCCGCTCATGTGAGGTCCGTAACTTCCCTCGTGTATCTCTCCCATAAGGCGTTGTGCCTCAATTTCATCGACACACCGGAGTAGTGTGGCGTCGAAGGAACGGCGATAAAGGACCTCTCCACTCAGGAAGTAGTGTGCTGCGAGTCGCCGAAGTGTTTTTCTGTCACGCCGGTTGGTGAATGTCGGGTATTGGCCGGTTTGCAGAAAATTGTTCGTCAGTTGCCTCGATTGCGTTGCAGTGAGCAGGGCCCTTGGCAATCTCAATTTCGAGTGGCTCAATGAGATTCTCTTTCGTGATGCTCACCATGGATGCGAGCGTCGCAAGTGCATCTGCGAATTGGTTCTTGATGCGCGGTGTGTATGTGAATGAGATTCTCTCGAAGTTCTCCGCTAACTCCTCGAGATACTCGTGATATGGCACTAGCTTCGCGTCCTTCGTCTTCCATTGCCCCAACGTCTGGAAAATTGTAAGCATTGAATCACCAAACACTTCTAGTTCCTTCACCTTCAAGTCGATCGCCGCTTGTAGGCCGAGGATGCATGCTTCGTATTCGGCCACGTTATTAGTGCAGGGGAAATCAACCTTTGCTGCGACCGGATAATAGCGTCCATCGGGGGATATTAGCACTGCGCCAACGCCGGACCCAGTGGAATTTACTGCGCCGTCGAAATACATCTTCCATGCGAATTTGTTCTCCTCACTGTTCACTTGGAGAATCCCTTCATCCGGGAAGTCAGAGTTGATCTGCGTATCGTCTTCGATTGGGAACTCCGCTAAGTGATCCGCAATTGCCTGCCCCTTGATCGACGTGCGGGGCACATATTCAATGTCGTATTCCGTCAGCTGACATCGCCACTTTGAAATGTTCTTCATGGAAGATGGACTATCGAGCAAGTATTTCAGGGGATTCGCTTTTGACAATAAGCGGATAGTATGATAGAGAGTGTACTACCGAGCCTCTGCATGACCCACACTAGCGCACAGCACATCTTCTCAATCTCTGGGTAGTTGGACTCCCCTTCGTGAACTTCTTGCTTAAATAGTAAATGGCGTGTTCTGCGTGCGTGAACTCGTCTTCCTGCCCTAACATGCATCCTAGGGATTGTCGGCGCACTGTCAGATAGAGAATAAGAGGGCGATCTGGAGTAGGCGGGACCAATACCGGGGATTGAACCAAGTATGCCTTGATAGTGTCGAAGGCCTTCTAACATTCTTCGTCCCACTTAATCGCTGCATTTTTGCGAAGCAAGCGGAAGAGTGGTTGACATTTGTCTGTCAGGTTTGCAATGAAACGCGCAATGTAATTCAGCCGTCCCAGGAAGCCTCGTACTTCACGGACTGTCGATGGTGGAGGTAACTCCCTGATTGCCTTCACCTTGTCGGGATCGACCTCGATGCCTCGTTCGCTGACCACGAATCCTAACAGTTTCCCTGACTTGGCGCCCAATGTGCACTTTGCCGGGTTAAGTCGAAGCTTGTATTTCTTGAGTCGGTTGAAGAGGCGTTTTAGATTAACGAGGTGATCCTCTCCTTCTTTTGATTTAGCAATCATGTCGTCGACGTAGACCTCGATCTCTTTATGCATCATATCGTGGAATAGCGTGACCATGGCCCTTTGGTATGTTGCCCCGGCATTCTTGAGGCCGAAAGGCATGACTCAATAACAGAAAGTGCCCCACATTGTAATGAACGTCGTCTTGATCTTGTCCTCATCGGCCATCCGAATCTGGTTATATCCAGAGAAGCCATCCATGAAGGAGAACAATGTATGGCGTGCTGTGTTGTCAACTAAGACGTCAATGTGAGGCCGGGGGAAGTTATCCTTGGGGCTGGCCTTGTTGAGGTCCCGATAGTCGACGCAAACTCTGACTTTTCCATCTTTCTTCTCCACAAGCACAATGTTCGCCACCCACTCAGAGTAATTACAAACTTCCAGGAAGCCCGCGTTGATTTGCTTGATGACCTCTTCCTTAATGCGGAGGAGAAGGCCGGCTCGCTGACGCCGTAAGTGCTGCCGTTTGGGTGGAAACCTCTCCGTATCGAGCGGAAGGAAGTGCTTAACTATTGAAGGGTCAAGGCCTGGCATATCGGCGTAAGACCAAGCAAAGACCTCTTGGTATTCTGTTAGGAACTCGATCATCCGTCCTCGTTGTATGGGGTCGAGGCCAGTCCCGATCTTCAGGATGTGAGGCTCTTCTTCGGTACCCACGTTGATTTCTTATGTTGGTTCAACTGAAGTGAGTTGACGGTTCTCGAGGCGGCGCAAACTCTCCTCTATCTCAGGCACTCGACTGTCCTCGTCGAGCCCTTCCCCGAAGTATATGGGTCGGGACTCTTCGAGGTGTTCCTCGGATGAGATCGAATCGATGTGTCGAAGATTTGGATTCGAGTGGAACCTGGAAATTTAAACGAGTAGTCTTAGAAATTTAGAGCATGGCGAGATGAGTGAAAGAAAGGAGAAAGTAGACACGGAAATTCAAAAAAATGCGTGCAGAGATTTCATTATTGATGTATGCGTGAAGCCATAACAAAATCCCTCTTCCGTCATGTACGGACCCGAATGCGGACTCTCGTCGGAGCCCGCATTGCGCGCTTTTGGATCGCGCGGCTTGGGAGTGTCCACCTTCCCGTGGGGACGCGTGACGGACACGCGTGAGAGAAGGAGTCGCCACTTATCATTTTACGACCCGAAGGTCGAGGGCGGATAAGTTACCCGGGTCTAGGGTATGGAACACCTAGTTTGTTGTTAAGGCATTGATCTGTGCGGAACCGGAAAATCCGTGTTCGGGGTTCATGTTACGTGCGGGCCTATATCCCGCATGCCCTTTCGGTACTCTAGTTTGCTAGGCTTGCATGTTTTTATGATTTACCGCATGAATTAAGCTGCACCGCTCGCACGTTTTGACACTGGAGATTCGGTGAATTAAACGATGTCGGTTGAGAAGCCGAGAGAGAAGTAAACCCGTATGTCGGGGAGTTGCTTCACAATCTTGCGTTACAGTTCATCGAACCATGGAGGTTGAATCCCTGCGTGAACCAAACCCGCGAGATCTTGGATTTACTGTGTCTGGGCAAGCATTAGACCGATTCGATTAATTCGACTCTCGGACCGTCCCTCACCGACTGGAATTCTTACAGAACAAATGTACAAAATAAAGTCCTTAAATGCTCTCGAAAACAATAAATACAAATTACAAAAGGGTCGAATTCCAGTCGTTTCGCGTTCGGTTATTATTCCACTCTAACTCACCGTGAGTTTAGGGAAAGACCGAAGAACTGAAATTCAATGGACGCTCTCACTGAATAGGGCGTTGGACCCTGTGAGTGTTGATTAGGGCGTTGAACCCTGTGCTCGATGATTAGGGCGTTGAACCCTAATATTATTCGGCCTAGGGAACAGGCTCGACCCGCATGGCAAACAGGTGCGGAAAGATAACACGCAACATCTTAATAATAGACAAAGTGTTTGTTATTATCGAGTGTACGTGTTTTAACAAGTTGTTAATCCGGGGTATTTTTGGCATGCAAATCCTACCCTAGACAAACCAGCACGTGCCAATGTTTTAGCATTCGGCTTTGTTTTGAGAACTTGACAAAGAGAGTCAAATCTCATGTGTGTGGATTGATTTTACAATTGTTCTGTATTGTGACACTGAATTTCCACTGAATTAGCCAAACTCGTGTTTTGACTCTAGATTTGGAATCTAGAATTCCTCCTAACCATTATCTAGTGTTTGGTTAGGTCGAGTGAAAGGTTAATCAGCATTTTGCATGTTTTCTGACAGAGATAACCGTTCTAGTTACCCGAGTCTATGTTAGGATGACAGAAACTCATCAGTTAGATAAGAAAAGGCTATGCAGATGAACCTGCACCTGAACAGGTAGCCCGTTCTTATCCCGTACTGTAGTGTTTCTGTCATGCTAACCTTAAGAGTGTCGTTGAATTGTGAAATGACGATTTTGCCCTTTATTTGAAAATTGTTTTCAGAAAAGGGGAAACATCGCAGTGCGGGCCACCTCGGCCTGTAGCCGGTGTTGACCAATTCCCTGGATCGTCCAGGGTTATGCAAGAACCCCGAAAAAGCCAAAGAATCGGTCGGTCTGCCCGGAAGTGATCTAGAAAGATCTTCTGCATCATGACCTGAGTTACCTGGAATCAGGTAAAAACTCAAGTTGAGACACAGAAGCCCTTTTCAGACGTCCATGCTACATCGGACCGCGCGTTTCGGGTTTTGAAATTGATAAGTTTGAACAGGGCACCGACGTCATTTGACAACTCATCGACGCGAGTTATCGGTTAATGGCCAATTCGTGTAAATTTTATCAATGTAAAGTGGGTTTAACCATGTGAGCGTCCCGATTAACCCGTTTGTGGAATTGATGCTTAAGGGTTATGCTGAATGCATTAATTGTGAAAACGATTCACGACTCAACGACCAAGACGATTCCATAAGGATCGAGGATAATTTGGTCCAATGACCGAAACTACCCTCATAACCGAATGGACCCGAATGAGTCATCGATACCCGAATCCATGCATGCTTTGTTTTGAAAAGACATTTTCATGCGATATTGCGACGATAATGTAAATTGCAAATTACACGAAAAGCCAAGAACAGACTCAAAACGGGAAGAGGAAGCCTCATGCAACCCGTACGAGTCTAAGAGGCTCTCGGCCACTTCTCTTTGGAGATAGCCGAGAAGTCCCATGGCCCGAATGGGGTTCCACGAGGTTTACCCGTCTCGTTTCGAATCATTTCTCGCATGCTCAAACGACAAACATGATAAATGACACGATTAAACGAAAATCGTTATTGCCATGATTTGAATAACGCATTCGAACATGCAAACATGCACAAACAAGTTATTTAAGGAATCGATAAAACAATACCGACTTCATGCATGTAAGAAACACGAGAAGACTCGGGAATCGAACTTGGATCGGGCTAAGAAGGCCATTCTTAACCCGGGCAAAGCAAGCCAAGTCTCGGTTACCTCTTCTTGAGGCAAACCAGAGCTCTTTTGCTTATTTCGGGTCGGGAAGGTCTTCCGAGGGTCGATCCAAACGTTTCCCGACATGCTAACATGTTAATCGAGGATAAACATGCATGATATAATGTAAAAAGTGCATAAACATGAAGTCTCGCAAGTGAACATGCTTTGTGCACCATATTACTCCATAGCCATGCAAATAATGTAAAAAACCCTAACTCCTCTAAGTCAAGAGTGATTTACCTAGCCTCGGGATACGAGGAAAGAGTCGGGGAAGTGTTCGAGAGTCCGGTGACACGGTTGAACGCTTGAAAGAATGCTCGGGTGCAAGGACATGCACGTTCGGGGAGCTAGGTGCACGGGAGGCCGGCTGGCGCGCGCGGGCGCGCGGCTGGACGCGAGGGCGCGCGTGTGCGCGGCTGGACGCGCGAGTGTGCGGCTACGGGTGCACTGTTCACCCGAGAGCACGATCTTCACCCGAAATGAGGGAATCAACCTGAAATGATGAGCAAATGACTTCAAACCAAAAATCCAATTTCATGAATGAACTCCTTGGGTCCAAAACATGTGGTCCATGGAGTTTGAGAAGTTTTGAACTTAAGTCGGGATGATGAACATCGGCTTCCGACTTAAGAAACTCAAAGCTTTCGTCGGGCTTGCTTCGATTTTTCTCTCTTGGTTTTGAAGTGTTGAAGCTTGCTGGTTCTTGGCTATGGAGTTGAGAGCTTTTCTTGAGGGAGAAAGCTTGGAGAGAGTGTGCAAGAGGAGAAGTCATTATCTTAATCACTTTTGGGCCATTTATAGGCAAAGCTAATGACACAATTAGCAAAAGCAAGTGCTCTTAACCCCCATGCTTAGAAAATATCAAGCCTCATCCTCTTCCATTGCATTAATGAAGAAGAGATAAGACATTGATGAGCATTGATGAGCATTGATGGAGGCTTGAGTGTTGTCTTCAAACTCTTGGATATTTTCAAGCAAGAGTGCAAGTTGGCTTCTTGCATTGAAGAAGAAGAAGAAGCTTCTAGAGTAAAGGGTGACTCATCTTGAATAGCCCGTGGGTCCCACGACCGAAGAGGAGAAACCGGGAAAAAGCTCGGGTCTCGATTGATCGCGCATTCGAAGTTCGTGGTTTGAATTGAACGTCGAATTATCGATATACGCGAGGAAATGGATTTAATGAGTCCGAGATTGGCATTTTCCGTGAGAAATTGCCAAATGTCTGTATGAGGCTTAGAAGCCGGTTTTGCTCCTTTTATGCATTCAGAGCGAGGTTACCCACTTCTGACAACATATCTTGTATCTGCATCCCACGTCGGTCATTTTGACATAAATTGTCAAATTACGTGGGCCCTTGTCCCTTAAGCCGGTAAATACAAATATGGAGCCGGAGATGTTCTAAGAGGCCGAAACTGGATTTCTCAGATTGCTTTCTGAGTTTTCTTGGGCGATCCGGAGATTACTGCGATCTCTGTTTTGCTGAGATTGGGGCCTCTAAGGCTATGAAAAGTGCATCTGAGACCCTTAAAGCACTGCTCGAGGGGTCTAGATGAGTTTGTGATTCATTCCGACAATTCCACATTGAGCCTTGAGAAGGCTAGCATTGTGTAAGGTAAGCATCCGGCGTCAAGTTCCCCCAAGAGGACCTCCGGATATGGATTTTCACTGAAAATGGCCTTTTGTGCCCCTCGGAGGTTACTCGGGAAACCGTGAAGGGTTTTGCTGTCTGTTTTGCCCAATTGCGAATGTCCGCTGGAGTTTTCAGGGCAATGTAGTGTGAACTTCGTTTGCTGTAATTCCATCAGGCCAGTCTCCGGTTACGCTCTTCCGAAGAAGGGTATGCCCGTTTGTCATTCGGAAGTCATTCAGAGTGTCTGTATGGCTTCTAAAGACAATATGAAGCATTGCTCGTGCTCTGTATGATTGAGGGGCATGGCCGCATCTGATATTTGGAATTAACTTTTCTTCGAGAAACCGGCATTTTTGGACTTCCACTGAAAAGTTGTCTGTATACAGAAAGTTGTTCTGGTATAGAGCAGATGATTTGCAAAATGCCTTTGGGGACACTTTTCATCTGTTTGGCATTGGAGTGGATTTTTGGGGTCCAATATTGGCTGTCTTCCGATGATCGAGCGAACTATCGGAAAATAGAACTGTCCGTGTGATATACTGAAAATGCCGGTTTTGGATATTGCTGAGCTCTCTAGTCACTCTATTACCCTTTGGTGACCCCTGGAGTCCTTCTGTCATATGCATGTGTCATTTGCTCGATTTTGCCGACTTGAGGATGAATAGTGATTTTCTGCTCTGTTAAGTCGTTTTTCTGTATTCTGCTCAGGTTGTGGCTTGGATCATTGCTGATATCATCGTTTGGAAAGGTGAGCCAAAATGGGGTGCTGATAGCTTGCCCCTCTTTGACTGCATGCTCGAGTAAAGGATGCAGCCAAAGACTTCAGAAGCGCCCCAATTTGATAGCAATGATTGACATGGAATTTCCGATAACAGTCTTCTCCCTCTTACTTTGGATATGTGGGGATGTTATACCTGATGCAGAAATGTAAAAGTCAGGATGAACCTGAGGGGATGGACCCTAAGCAGATAAGTAGTCGGGACGTACCCGAAGTGCAGGAAAGTAGTCGGGACGTACCCGAAATGCAGGAAAAGTAGTCGGGACGTACCCGAAATGCGGAAAAGTAGTCGGGACGTACCCGAAATGCAGAAAAAGTAGTCGGGACGTACCCGAAGGGTTTGCAATATGCACGGGGCGCATACCGAATGAATAACATGGTTCAAAGGCGCCTACCCAATGGACTTGCGGGGTGCGGGCGTGTTGCCCGGTGGGTTTGCAAGGTGCGGGGTGCTTTGCCCGGCAGTTTGCATGGTGCGGAAAAGTAGTCGGGACGTACCCGAAGTGCGGAAAAGCAGTCGGGGCGTACCCGAAGTGCGGAAAAGCAGTCGGGACGTACCCGAAATGCAGGAAAGGAGTCGGGACGTACCCGAAATGCAGAAAAGTAGTCGGGACGTACCCGAAATGCAGAAAAGTAAATTGCATGGGATGCATTGCAAAAAGTAAATGCAAACGTTGGGGTGTTGCGTGAGGTGTGGAAGGAATCATTGTGATTCCTCTATCACTGAGCTTGTCCGTGCTGCAATCGATGTGGTGGCAGAATGCTTCGTTACTTGCCAACTGATTGCGATGCAACTGAGTGCTGGGAGTGCTGCTTTGAAGATTCTTCTTTTGGGTTGAGAATGTCACCCGTCACATGAAGTAGAGATGAATCGATCTTGGGGAGACATCTTCCAAGGAGCTTTGATTTGTCGGAGGCAGGCGTTGATGCTGGGACGAAGTCATTTCACTGAAGCCTTACCTCTGTGGCAGTGATGCTTTTGATCTGCCGAAAGTCGGGCTCGCCGCTAGGCGGTTACCTATTGGGCTGCCGGAAACCGGCTTTGCTGTGAGGAATGATTATGCTTTGCCAGAGGCCAGCTCTGCTGCTTGGGGGGCGGTCATGCTTTGACCTGCAAGAAGTTCGCCGAAAGTCGGCGTCTTGTATTGCGAGACTCGAGCTCTAAGACAGAGCGCCTACGTATCCCATGGAACCGGGAATCAGAGTCTGTCGTAGTTCATGCTGTTTGCAGTACCTGTGATCTTGACATTACTAGTAAATCATGTGAGAAATACTAACAAGTGATAGATACAGGTAAGCATGAAAATGTTGTTGCAACACCCAGATCTTCAGTTTTGGGTCACCTAAGTGACTCGTGAAGAATTTTGCTTTAATAATGCAGATGGGTCTCGTTCTCGGAGGCCTAGATGCGTGGCCTCCATGGGCTCCCATTAGCTATGTATTGGGCATATCGAGACATCCCCGACAATGCCCTAGCAGCTCTATCGGTTGTTCGACGCACCCGTCGGCTTTGAACCCTTCTCAATAGGGTACCGTAGGGCGGCTGCATTTGCAACTCGTTTGGAGATTTCTGTTTAGATTTGATCAGACTCGGTCTGACCATTTCCAGAATGCTATGACTAGACCTCGGAAAGGAATGTCTGGGATTTCGGCTTTGTAGTAGCCTGTTGAAGGGTGGCTGTGACCCATTTTGGGGTTATGCAAAGACAAAGAGAAAAGAGAAAGCTTGGGGGAACGCGCTGCCCCAAGCTAAAAGGATACACGAGTTCACGCCTGCAGCGAGATATACCCCTTTTCCTCTGTTCTTTTGTTGTGTAGACTATCCCAAACTGCTTGGATGGCACGCTCGGTTTGCCCACTGTGCTCGAGGAGGAATCCGCGCTGAACGGTTGAGCTGTATTAGAGGGCTGATCGAGGATCATGTTGGAGTAGATAATCTGGCCACTTCCCTAGTTCGCACGATGTGTGAGGAACCAGGGAGTCATTTTTATCCATCTCTCGTTTAACTCTCCTTTTGCTACGGTCACCCACCTCGGGGCCGTACCTCTCAACCTAAAGGGGATGAGCTCTCCTTTTGCCACGACCGCCCTAGAGGGTTTCCGGTCGTGCCTCTCTTTTGCCCTAGCTTTTGCCTAGGCCGCCCCAAAAGGGGTTTTCGACCTAGCGGGCTCGATTCTTTTATCTCTCGAGTTTGTAAGGGCGAAGGGTTCGAAGGATTCAACCTCCGAGTGCATTGTGTTCTGTCTCAGTCGAGGAGTTGTGTCTGCTGCTTCCCCCCTTTTATTTTTTATTTTTTTTTTCGGGTTTATTGACTGCTTTTAAATTGGCGGGGCCGGTGCTTTTGGTGAACGTCGGCGTTGCCTTGTTTTGTTCTTTGGCGGGTTTTTCCCGCGTCTTTTCTCTCTCTCTTCATTGGTGGTTTTTCCCACTTCTTTTCGCTCTGTTTTTTTTTCTTTGCAGCTGGGGTTTGTTTTGTGCCCCGTGTCTTTGTTTGAAACTCCTCGACTTTGTATCGCCGAGGCCACTTTGGTTGCTTTGCCTCGTGGAGACTTGTTGTGTGTTGCTAGCCCTATTTTGTGAGGACCGGCTTTCTTGGAAGTTTGACTCCCGTGCACTCGAAAGTTGAACTTCGCGTCATTTGCCCTTGCAACCTTCAGGTGAATTCCCCTATAGTCTAGAAGGAAAATACAAAATTGCCATAGGGAATCAGTGGCCGGGGTTGTCTTGGTGCTTGTTGTGGAGGAGGCCTGGTCTTGACGCAAATGACCAGGAGCGTTCCAACGTCACTTGCTGGAGTGACCCACTATGGCGACCTCGGGGCGAACTTCCACCGGGAGGCCCCAGTGTACGTCGCTTGCCGAGGTTGTGTTAGCGCGAACTTCAACCGGGGATGCCCCAGTGTACGTCGCTTGGAAAAGTTGTGCTAGTGCGAACTTCAACCGGGGATGCCCCAGTGTACGTCGCTTGGAAATGCTTATCGTGGGTGGATGATGTTCGAGGTGTTCTCGGTGCAAGTGTTGAACGCGAATGCCCCGGTCTTTATCGTCGATGTGACTTGTGGTGGGTGGTTTGTGCAACTGTCGCCCCTGACCGTCTCATGTCGTCAATGTCAATTGAAATGGTTGTGTTGATGGCATATGGCTCGCTCAGTTGTTTTTTGTCTTTAGCTTTGTAGGGGGTACCTCCGTGCCGAGCCCCTTCCCTGTCAAAGTATAAGGGAGGAGGCTCGAGAGGAGTTCTCGGAAGGCGTGAGCTTGTGCATCACTCTTCGCCTGTGACCGGCGTGTCCCTGTAAAAGATGACAAAGAAGATGGTGTGTTAGGTGACTATTCGGGGGGATATGTGGTAAGAAATATGGGGTGGACCCATGGGAAAATCCCTTTTGTCCCGCACGCGACCCATGGGGTGTCGCGTGTGGATGACATTTGTTTCCGGGAATGTAGTTATCACCACTCTGGAGTGGTTAGACCATGACTGAGGTCACATAAGCATGTTTTCCCTAATTGCGAGTAGGCATGAGTAGCCGTCTTAGGGAAGGCTCGAGGAGCCGGGTCCCATGAGGACAGGTGAGTCGAACAGGTCCAACAGAACTAATAGGGCGTCTTCAAGACTGTCCTAATGCTCCATTGAAGGATGTGTTCATGTCGAGAGCCCATTTGTGGGAATGCATTTGAATGAAAGCAACAGAGAGTTTAAAGAAAACTGCGCGTGTTGCCCCAGTATTCAATCAGTGACCCCAACGGAGGTGGATGAGATCCATTTTTTTGATCGGAGGCATGATCGTGCTGGTATCTCCTACGACTGAGGGTTGGTCATGCTCTGTTTGTGGAGCTGTCACTTTCGGTCTTTGTAGTGGAAGGATTAGACTTGCTCCTCGGAGTATCGCTTGGATGAATTTGAATCCAAGTCGATTTTTGGATTTCAGATGAGCCTGAAAGCAGTAAATGCGAGGCGTCAAAACCTAAAGGCAGTAACTGCCGGGCCAGAGCCCAAAAGTGGGGCCGAAGCCCGATAGTGGTCGAAGCCCAAAAGTGGGGCCAAAGCCCGAAGCGGGGCCAAAGTCCGATGCGGGGCCAAAGCCCGATGCAGTAAATGCGGGGTCGATAGGAAAGTGCAAGAAATGTGAAAGCAAAGGTCAATGCTAGGGAATAGCGCAGGGCGCTGCAAGGCGGTGACTCTGATTTGCTTGCGGTATTGCTCTGTGGAGCAAGGATGGGGACTTAGTTGTTGAAATCCCAAGGAGCCGATGATGAGAGACGTTGTGTGTCTCAATTGTGGTCGCTCAGTATTCAGGCTTGTCTTCTTGTTGAGAATTTCCTGTAATAGGAAAAGAAAACAATGAAGGAGCATGAACTGTTCAGGATTTCAATGCAAGAGTGTAAGGAAAGCGAACTGGCCTGGTAGGGTCGTGCGAGCACACCGAGAGACATGCATTGATTCTTGAGCGTGCGTGCATGAGTTAGTGTGAACATGCTTGGACATGTATGAGGCCACGCTTAATCGTTGGTAGATGCGTGGGGTCATGTGGAGAGATGTGCGTCAATCATGCGATGATGCTCTCTGTTAGTAAGAAGTTGTTGTTGGTTAGTTTCGCCTTGGAAGGTGGGTCAGCCCTCGGTCCATAAGCTCGCCTTGCCATGGAGGAAGAGTGAAGGCCGCAGGTGGCCTGCCCGCGAAGGTTGGCCACGACTCCGCCGGTCATGTGGGTGGGTGGCCGGGATGGACGGCTTCTGGTCATAGCACATCTCGCTATGGAGAAGTGAAGACGCGGGTGGTCTACCCGCAAAGGTTGGCACGACTCGCCTGTCGTGCGGGGTGGGGTGGCCGGGCTGGACGGCTTCTGGTCATAGTACATCTCGCTATGGAGAAGTGAAGACCGCGGGTGGTTACGCAAAGGTGGCACAACTTATCTATCGTGTGGGAAATGCGTTGTAGCCGCAAGACAATAAATATATCAAATGTATGCAATGCATGAGTTTTGAAAGCTAATGTTGTCGTTCGCATCGATTCAAAGAGTTTAAAATACAATGCAGTTTGGAAAATAAATCCTTAAGTCGATCTTCCATCCGCTCGGGGCACAAGTGAACATTGCCATGGAAAACACCAATTCCAGGCGAAAAGCCTGTGGAGATATCTATCCTAAGATGGGTGGGGACCTCCATGGGTTCTCTTTCTTGGATCTCTCCAAGGTATCGTTTGCACGTGCCAACTCCTGATCGCGTCTCTGTAACTCGGCGCGTGCTTGGGCGAGCTCCCTTTGAAGTTGGCGCTGATCGATGAGTTGCTCATCTTTCTCGGCGACCTCCCAACGAAGGCGGTCCCTCTCAGACCTGAGGCTAGTGAGTTCCGCTGGACAGCGATGCTCGAAGTTGAGGGTGCCCCATATGGTGCTGCTATCCTCAAGTTGTGGAGAGCCGGTGTGAAATCTTCGTGTACAAACGAACTCCGTCGGTAGAAACGGAGGATGTACTCTTCCGTAGCCTGAAAAATCCCGTTCATCCTGAGTAGGGGTGAGGAAAGGGAAAGTAAGGTAGTTCTGTGACCGCAGTGGCCATGCGGATAGGACCTATTGGATATCACTTTGGCAATCTACACGACGTCTGATCCTCCCGCCAAGTGTGTTCAAACCTAGTCCGTGCCGTGTCCTCGGGGACTGTCTGTAGGCTACCGAACTGCTCATTACTCGCGACGGGAAGTAAGTGGTGACCCCGCATGGCTCAAAAGTGGGATTCCGTTAAAATCATGGGATCTAAGGGCCATGGGTTCGGGTGACATCCCCGCGGCACGCCACTTAAAGACCTTGGGTGATATTTCACGAAAAATTTTGATCCCTCGGCAACCTTGTGTTCTTACCCAACGTGCACTAAAGGTAGTAATCGAGAAATGATCGACTCCGAGTGGTTGAAAAAAAGGACTGGGGGCACGAGGCCAAAGGGGCTTGCGTGGCTCTGTAGCCAAATTTGCAAAAGGATTGGGTACCCCCTCAACCTTCGATTAGCTGTTCGCGTAACGCGGTCGAGCGACGAATGGTCTCAGCCACTAGGGCTACCTCGTACCCGCGGCCTCCGACCACTTGGAGGATGACGCTAGCGAAAGCTGCGTCGATGCGATCGACTGCGCTAGGGAATAAAAAGGGTTCCAAAATAAGGAGCAAAAACTGCATGACATTAAGTTTGCTTGAAAAATGTCCCCTCGAACCTCGCGTGCTTGTGATTCGATAAAGCAGAGAAGTTTCGTGGTTACTATCTCAATGGCCTCGGAGTATGCAAGTTCGACATGCAGTTGATATCTGTGCACCCTGAGTGGGCGAAACTAAGACCAAACGAGTAGAGAGGAGGTTAGGCTCCACAATGCCGTGGGAAATAGCAGTCCTGCCAATGAGGGTCCGATACTCCTCAATGATAGGCGTAAGCTCTATACCTGAATGTTGAAGACCGCATGGGTTGGATCCAGAACGTCAGCTGCTTCTAGGAAATTTCCAATTACTCGGCGTGTGGAGAGCATGGGCACATCTCGACGAAGGAGTGATATAGTTTCGGTCAATTTGACGCAAAGCTGGTCCATATGTGACTGATCTGCTCAAGCGGTGGGGATTCTGTCGAGGTTGCAGAAGGAAGCCGAATGCGACATCCCTTACCAGTCTGTAAAGAAGATCAGCTTAGGACTCATCAATGCGAATGACACCCTAATTTTGAAAACGGATGATGCATGAGTGGCGAAAAAATAAATGCCCATGGCTTAATAAATTCCAAGGTACATGTACACCGCTCTTGAAATGGAAAAGACTCAAGTGGCTGTAGGCCGACTCGATAGACTGTTGCCGAAGTCGGGTAGAAGGGTTTGATAGAAGGCTTATGGAAGCATAGCACGATGCATGGTTCAGTGCTACAGGAACCGTGCTACCTAGGGATGGAGGCCCCGACTCAAGGGTATCAATTCCTTGAAATGGGCGGGATTCTTTTCAAGCTAAGCGACAGTCGAATCGCGCGCCGTACCCCTAACTTGACCCCTGTCTAACCTAGCTTCCTAGATTGCGCTCGTGGGATTTCAAGCAGTGGTACCTAAATCCACTAGAATGATGCAATGCGAGTGCAGAAAAGTAAATGTGCAAGAAAAGTAAATGTACGGAAAGCGATAAATAAACATGCAGCAACAAAGGATCGAGCCGAACCCACTAAGTATGTCCCCAGTGGAGTCGCCAAGTGTACGGACCCGAATGTGGACTCTCGTCGGGGCCCGCATTGCGCGCTTTTGGATCGCGCGGCTTGGGAGTGTCCACCTTCCCGTGGGGACGCGTGACGGACACGCGTGAGAGAAGGAGTCGCCACTTATCATTTTACGACCCGAAGGTCGAGGGCGGATAAGTTCCCGGGTCTAGGGGTATGGAACACCTAGTTTGTTGTTAAGGCATTGATCTGTGCGGAACCGGAAAATCCGTGTTCGGGGGTTCATGTTACGTGCGGGCTATATCCCGCACGCCCTTTCGGTACTCTAGTTTGCTAGGCTTGCATGTTTTATGAGTTACCGCATGAATTAAGCTGCACTCAGCTCGCACGTTTTGACACGGAGATTCGGTGAATTAAACGATGTCGGTTGGAGAAGCCGAGAGAGAAGTAACCCGTATGTCGGGGAGTTGCTTCACAATCTTGCGTTACAGTTCATCGAACCATGGAGGTTGAATCCCTGCATGAACCAAAACCGCGAGATCTTGGATTTACTTGTGTCTGGGCAAGCATTAGACCGATTCGATTAATTCGACTCTCGGACCGTTCGCTCACCGACTGGAATTCTTACAGAACAAATGTACAAATAAAAGTCCTTACAATGCTCTCGAAAACAATAAAACAAATTACAAAGGGCCGAATTCCAGTCGTTTCGCGTTCGGTTATTATTCCACTCTAACTCACCGTGAGTTTAGGGAAAAGACCGAAGAACTGAAATTCAATGGACGCTCTCACTGAATAGGGCGTTGGACCCTGTGAGTGTTGATTAGGGCGTTGAACCCTGTGCTCGATGATTAGGGCGTTGAACCCTAATATTATTCGGGCTAGGGATCAGGCTCGACCCGCATGGCAAACAGGTGCGGAAAGATAACACGCAACATCTTAATAACAGACAAAGTGTTTGTTATTATCGAGTGTACGTGTTTTAACAAGTTGTTAATCCGGGGGTATTTTTGGCATGCAAATCATACCCTAGACAAACCAGCACGTGCCAATGTTTTTAGCATTCGGCTTTGTTTGGAGAACCTGACAAAGAGAGTCAAATCTCATGTGTGGGGATTGATTTTACAGTTGTTCTGTATTGTGACACTGAATTTCCACTAAATTAGCCAAACTCGTGTTTGACTCTAGATTTGGAATCTAGAATCCTCCTAACCATTATCTAGTGTTTGGTTAGGTCGAGTGAAAGGTTAATCAGCATTTTGCATGTTTTTGACAGAGATAAACGTTCTAGTTACCCGAGTCTATGTTAGGATGACAGAAACTCATCAGTAGATAAGAAAAAGGCTATGCAGATGAACCTGCACCTGAACGGTAGCCCGTTCTTATCCCGTACTGTAGTGTTTCTGTCATGCTAACCTTAAGAGTGTCGTGAATTGTGTGAAATGACGATTTTGCTGTCTTTTATTTGAAAATTGTTTTCAGAAAAGGGGAAACATCGCAGTGCGGGCCACCTCGGCCTGTAAGCCGTGTCGACCAATTCCTTGGATCGTCCAGGGTTATGCAAGAACCCCGAAAAAGCCAAAGAACCGGTCGGTCTGCCCGGAAGTGATCTAGAAGATCTTCTGCATCATGACCTGAGTTACCTGGAATCAGGTAAAAACTCAAGTTGAGACACAGAAGCCCTTTTCAGACGTCCATGCTACATCGGACCGCGCGTTTCGGGTTTGAAATTGATAAGTTTGAACAGGGTACCGACGTCATTTGACAACTCATCGACGCGAGTTATCGGTTAATGGCCAATTCGTGTAAACTTATCAGTGTAAAGTGGGTTTAATCATGTGAGCGTCCCGATTAACCCGTTTGTGGAATTGCTTAAGGGTTATGCCGAATGCATTAATTGTGAAAACGATTCACGACTCGACGACCAAGACGATTCCATAAGGATCGAGGATAATTTGGTCCAATGACCGAAACTACCCTCATAACCGAATGGACCCGAATGAGTCATCGATACCCGAATCCATGCATGCTTTGTTTTGAAAAACATTTTCATGCGATATTGCGACGATAATGTAATTGCAAATTACACGAAAGCCGAGAACAGACGAAAACGGGAAGAGGAAGCCTCATGACCCGTACGAGTCTAAGAGGCTCTCGGCCACTTCTCTTTGGAGATAGCCGAGAAGTCCCATGGCCCGAATGGGGTTCCACGAGGTTTACCCGTCTCGTTTCGAATCATTTCTCGCATGCTCAAACGACAAACATGATAAATACACGATTAAACGAAAATCGGTATTGCCATGATTTGAATAACGCATTCGAACATGCAAACATGCACAAACAAGTTATTTAAGGAATCGATAAAACAATACCGACTTCATGCATGTAAGAAAACACGAGAAGACTCGGGAATCGAACTTGGATCGGGCTAAGAAGGCCGTTCTTAACCCGAGGAAAGCAAGCCAAGTCTCGGTTACCTCTTCTTGAGGCAAACCCGAGAGCTCTTTTGCTTATTTCGGGTCGGGAAGGTCTTCCAAGGGTCGATCCAAACGTTTCCCGACATGTTAACATGTTAATCGAGGATAAACATGCATGATATAATGTAAAAAGCCCTAACTCCTCTAAGTCAAGAGTGATTTACCTAACCTCGGGATACGAGGAAAGAGTCGGGGAAGTGTTCGAGAGTCGGGTGACTCGATTGAACGCTTGAAAGAATGCTCGGGTGCAAGGACATGCACGTTCGGGGGAGCTAGGTGCACGGGAGGCCGGCTGGCGTGCGCGGGCGCGTGGCTGTGCGCGCGGCTAGACGCACGGCGCGCGGCTGTGCGCGCGGCTGGACACGCGGGCGCGCGGCTGTGCAAGCGGGCGCGCGGCTGTGCGTGCGGGCGCGCTGCTGTGCGCGCGTGTGCGCGGCTAGACGCGCGAGTGTGCGGCTACGGGTGCACTGTTCACCCGAGAGCACGATCTTCACCCGAAATGAGGGAATCAACCTGAAATGATGAGCAAATGACTTCAAACCAAAAATCCAATTTCATGAATGAACTCCTTGGGTCCAAAACATGTGGTCCATGAAGTTTGAGAAGTTTTGAACTTAAGTCGGGATGATGAACATCGGCTTCCGACTTAAGAAACTCAAAGCTTTCTTCGGGTTTGCTTCGATTTTTCTCTCTTGGTTTTGAAGTGTTGAAGTTTGCTGGTTCTTGGCTATGGAGTTGAGAGTTTTTCTTGAGGGAGAAAGCTTGGAGAGAGTGTGCAAGAAGAGAAGTCATTATCTTAATCACTTTTGGGCCATTTATAGGCAAAGCTAATGACACAATTAGCAAAAGCAAGTGCTCTTAACCCCCATGCTTAGAAAATATCAAGCCTCATCCTCTTCCATTGCATTAATGAAGAAGAGATAAGACATTGATGAGCATTGATGAGCATTGATGGAGGCTTGAGTGATGTCTTCAAACTCTTGGATATTTTCAAGCAAGAGTGCAAGTTGGCTTCTTGCATTGAAGAAGAAGAAGAAGCTTCTAGAGTAAAGGGTGACTCATCTTGAATAGCCCGTGGGTCCCACGACCGAAGAGGAGAAACCGGGAAAAGCTCGGGTCTCGATTGATCGCGCATTCGAAGTTCGTGGTTTGAATTGAACGTCGAATTATCGATATACGCGAGGAAATGGATTTAATGAGTCTGAGATTGGCATTTTCCGTGAGAAATTGCCAAATGTCTGTATGAGGCTTGGAAGCCGGTTTTGCTCCTTTTATGCATTCAGAGCGAGGTTACCCACTTCTGACAGCATATCTTGTATCTGCATCCCACGTCGGTCATTTTGACATAAATTGTCAAATTACGTGGGCCCTTGTCCTTAAGCCGGTAAATACAAATATGGAGCCGGAGATGTCCTAGGAGGCCGAAACTGGATTTCTCAGATTGCTTTCTGAGTTTCTTGGGCGATCCGGAGATTACTGCGATCTCTGTTTGCTGAGATTGGGCCTCTAAGGATATGAAAAGTGCATCTGAGACCCTTAAAGCACTGCTCGAGGGGTCGAGATGAGTTGTGTGATTCATTCCGACAATTCCACATTGAGCCTTGAGAAGGCTAGCATTGTGTAAGGTAAGCATCCGGCGTCAAGTTTCCCCAAAGAGGACCTCCGGATATGGATTTTCACTGAAAATGGCCTTTTGTGCCCCTCGGAGGTTACTCGGGAAACCGTGAAGGGTTTTGCTGTCTGTTTTGCCCAATTGCGAATGTCCGCTGGAGTTTTCAGGGCAATGTAGTGTGAACTTCGTTTGCCGTAATTCCATCAGACCAGTCTCCGGTTACGCTCTTCCGAAGAAGGGTATGCCCGTTTTGTCATTCGGAAGTCATTCAGAGTGTCTGTATGGCTTCTAAAAGACAATATGAAGCATTGCTCGTGCTCTGTATGATTGAGGGGCATGGCCGCATCTGATATTTGGAATTAACTTTTCTTCGAGAAACCGGCATTTTTGGACTTCCACTGAAAAGTTGTCTGTATACAGAAAGTTGTTCTGTATAGAGCAGATGATTTGCAAAATGCCTTTGGGGACACTTTTCATCTGTTTGGCATTGGAGTGGAATTTTGGGGTCCAATATTGGCTGTCTTCCGATGATCGAGCGAACTATCGGAAAATAGAACTGTCTGTGTGATATACTGAAAATGCCAGTTTTGGATATTGCTGGGCTCTCTAGTCACTTTATTACCCTTTGGTGACCCCTGGAGTCCTTCTGTCATATGCATGTGTCATTTGCACGATTTTGCCGACTTGAGGATGAATAGTGATTTTCTGCTCTGTTAAGTCGTTTTTTTGTATTCTGCTCAGGTTGTGGCTTGGATCATTGCTGATATCATCGTTTGGAAAGGTGAGCCAAAATGGGGTGCTGACAGCTTGCCCCTCTTTGACTGCATGCTCGAGTAGAGGATGCAGCCAAAGACTTCAGAAGCGCCCCAATTTGATAGCAATGATTGACATGGAATTTCCGATAACAGTCTTCTCCCTCTTACTTTGGATATGTGGGGATGTTATACCTGATGCAGAAATGTAAAAGTCAGGATGAACCTGAGGGGATGGACCCCTAAACAGATAAGTAGTCGGGACGTACCCGAAGTGCGGGAAAGTAGTCGGGACGTACCCGAAATGCAGGAAAAGTAGTCGGGACGTACCCGAAATGCGGAAAAGTAGTCGGGACGTACCCGAAATGCCGGAAAGTAGTCGGGACGTACCCGAAATGCGGAAAAGTAGTCGAGACGTACCCGAAGGGTTTGCAATATGCACGGGGCGCATACCGAATGAACAACATGGTTCAAAGGCGCCTACCCAATGGACTTGCGGGGTGCGGGGCGTGTTGCCCGGCGGGTTTGCAAGGTGCGGGGTGTTTTGCCCGGCGATTTGCATGGTGCAGAAAAGTAGTCGGGACGTACCCGAAATGCGAAAAAGTAGTCGGGACGTACCCGAAATGCAGAAAAGTAGTCGGGACGTACCCGAAATGCAGGAAAAGTAGTCGGGACGTACCCGAAGTGCGGAGAAGTAGTCGAAGTGCGGAGAAGTAGTCGGGACGTACCCGAAGTGCGGAAAGTAGTCGGAGACGTACCCGAAGTGCGGAAAGTAGTCGGGACGTACCCGAAATGCGGAAAAGTAAATTGCATGGGATGCATTGCAAAAAGTAAATGCAAACGTTGGGGAGTTGCGTGAGGTGTGGAAGGAATCATTGTGCTTCCTCCGTCACTGAGCTTGTCCGTGTTGCAATCAATGTAGTGGCAGAATGTTTCATTGTTTGCCAACTGATTGTGATGTGATTGAATGCATGGAGTATTATCCTGAAGACTTCTCCTTGGATTTTAGTTGTGGTCCTTTGCATAAGGCAGACATGCATTCATCAAAGAAAGACTTCTTCCGAGGTTCACATCTTCGTTCCTGCATATAGAACCATGGGAGCTAACAGTAGTTGTCAGTTCTACTCTACAGCCATAATGAAGATGTAGAAAGAAGTCTGAATAATAATGCTTTGGGGATTTGAACTTGATGACCATTTAAAGGGATGGTCGTATCCCGCTAGGTTTGTGATTTGACAAGAAAGGCTTTTTACAGAACAGGCATGACCTGTAGAATTTGCATAAGGGTATAGGGGGATTCTTTGGGATCCTCCAAATCAAGGATACAAAGATTCGACTGTATGTCGAAACGTGTCTCATGCTCTGAGAGTAAAAGAGAGTTTGCTTGCATCGAAGACTGTCAAACCACTATTTGTTGCCGCTGCATGCTGAATGTAGCTGTCATTTCGTGGTCGAGCTGCCGAAGGTCCCCTAATTTTTGCCTAGGTCGCAAGACGCGTGACGACCTAACGGGGTGTTTTGTTTGACATTTCTCTCATTTAGATCTCACCTTTTGCTACGATCATCCGTATTGGGTCTGATCGCACCTCTCGATTCCTCTAACTTTTGCCTAGACCGCCCTTTTCGGGTTTTCAGCCTAGCGAGGATTTTGATTCATGCTCTCCTTTTGCCACGGTTCCCCTTTGCGGGATTTTAAACCGTGCCTCTCATTCCCTAATTTTTGCCTAGGCCGCCTCAAAGAGGTTTTCAACCTAGCGGGAAATCCATTCTTTTTCTCTCAGGAAAAATTCAGAGAAAAGGGAAAGAGCAGAAGATGGGAGTACATGAGTTAACGAAATTAAAAGTGTTGGGAACTGTACATGCAAAGAAAGATAAAATGTAATGTGCATTTGAGAAAACATCCGCAGTGGGATAAGAGAAACACCATCACGGATAGTATTTCTTAAGAGCATCAGCATTGACCGGAAGAGCGTTCAGCATTCGTTCTTTCCGTCCATATCGTTGAGAATGATTGCCCCTCCGTCAAAGACTTCTTTAACGATGAATGGACCGTCGTACTTGTAAGCGAACTTGCCCCTGGAATCTGGGGCGATGTGTAAAACTTTTCGCAAGACGAGGTCGCTGGGGCTGAACTTGCGAGGACGAACTTTTTTTGTTGAATGTTCGAGCCATTCTTTGCTGATAGCACTGACCGTGGCAAAGTGCAGTTAGCCGCTTCTCGTCGATGAGATTAAGCTGTTCATAGCGTTACTTCGCCCATTCTGCTTCCTCGAGTTTAGACTCAGCAAGAACCCTCATGGAGGGAATCTCCACTTCGATTGGAAGAACCGCTTCCATGCCGTAGACCAAAGAATACGGGGTTGCCCCGGTGGATGAGCGGATAGAAGTCCGATATGCCAAGAGTGCAAACGGGAGCATCTCATGCCAGTCCTTGTAATTCACCGTCATTTTTTCGATGATTTTCTTTATATTCTTATTCGCTGCCTCTACCGCACCATTCATTTGTGGACGATATGGAGAGGAATTACGATGTTGGATCCTGAACTGTGCACAGAGCTCGTCAATGAGCTTATTATTCAGGTTCTTGGCATTGTCGGTGATGAGAGTCGCAGGGACCCCGTATCGCGCAATGATGTCGCGTTTGAGGAAGCGAGCCACGGCCTTTGCAGTGACTGACGCAAGGGTGATAGCTTCGATCCACTTGGTGAAGTAATCGATAGCTACCAGTATGAACAAATGTCCATTGGATGCTTTAGGGTTGACTGGACCAATCACGTCCATGCCCCACATTGAAAATGGCCACGGAGCAGCCATTGGATGGAGCTCGTTGGGTGGTGCTCTGATCTGATTCGCGTAGACTTGACACAAGTGACAGTGTCTGACATGCTTGACGCAGTCGGTCTCCATGGTAGACCAGAAGTACCCGAGTCGCATGAGCTTCTTTGCTAGCATGAGTCCATTCATATGAGGTCCGCAATTTCCTTCGTGCACTTCTTCCATGAGGCGTTGTGCCTCATTCTCGTCGACACACCGAAGTAGTGTAGCATCGAATGAACGGCGGTAGAGAGTCTCGCCACTCAGGAAAAAGTGTGCCGCAATGCGGCGTAGAGTCCTCCGGTCATGACGATCGGTGAACGCTGGGAATTGACCTGTTTGCAGCAAGTGCTTGATGTCTGCGTACCACGGTTTGCCGTCAACAGCATCAATTACATCGCAATGGGCAGGGCCCTGAGCAATCTCAAACTCGAGAGGTTCTATGAGATTTTCCTTCGTAATGCTCACCATGGATGCGAGCGTTGCAAGTGCATCTGCGAACTGGTTCTTCATGCGTGGGGTGTACGTAAATGAGATATCTTTGAAGTTCTCTGTCAATTCTTCGAGGTACTCATGATATGGCACCAACTTTGGATCTTTCGTCTTCCATTGTTTAAGCGTCTAGAAGATTGTGAGCATAGAATTGCCAAACACTTTTAACTCCTTGACTTTGAGGTAGATTGCGGCCTGCAAACCGAGGATACAAGCTTCATATTCGGCTATGTTGTTGGTGCAAGGGAAATCAATCTTCGCTGCAACAGGGAAATGACGCCCCTCAGGGGATATCAGCACCGCGCCGATACCAGGCCCAGTGGAATTGACTGCACCGTCAAAGTACATCTTCCATCTTAGAGTCTCTTCCTCATCACTCACTTGGAGGATCCTTTCATCTGGAAAGTTAGGGTTGATCGGTGTGTCGTCCTCGATCGGAAACTCCGCTAGATGATCTGCAATTGCTTGGCCCTTCATTGACGTGCGTGATAAGTATTCGATGTCATACTCCGTCAGTTGGCAACGCCATTTTGCTATGTTCCTCATGGAGGACGGACTGCTGAGTAGATATTTCAAAGGATCTGTCTTTGACAGCAGGCGAACAATATGGTAGAGAGTGTATTGTCGGAGCCTTTGCATGACCCAAACGAGTGCGCAACACATCTTCTCTATCTCAGTGTAGTTGGACTCCCCTTCAGTGAACTTTTTGCTTAAATAATAAATTGCTCGCTCTGCATGAGAGGAATCGTCCTTTTGCTCTAACATGCATCCGATGGATTGTCGGCGTACTGTCAGGTACAGAATGAGAGGACGATCCGGTGAAGGTGGAACCAACACCGGTGGCTGAACTAGGTATGCCTTGACTGTATCAAAAGCTTTCTGACACTCGTCATCCCATTCAACCGCTGCATTTTTGCGAAGCAAACGGAAGAGTGGTTGGCACTTGTCTGTTAAATTTGCAATGAAACGTGCGATGTAATTCACCCGTCCTAGGAAACTCCTTACTTCGCGCACTGTCGATGGAAGGGGCAATTCCATGATCGCCTTGACTTTGTCGGGATCAACCTCGATGCCCTTTTCGCTGACTACAAACCCTAGCAATTTTCCTGACTTGACACCGAAAGTGCATTTCGTTGGGTTGAGTCGGAGTTTGTACTTCCTGAGACGATCAAATAGCCGCCTGAGGTTGACAAGATGATCTTCACCTGCTTTGGACTTTGCAATCATGTCGTCGACGTAAACCTCTATCTCTTTATGCATCATGTCATGAAATAGAGTGACCATTGCCCGCTGATAGGTTGCCCCAGCGTTTTTGAGACCAAAAGGCATGACCTTGTAGCAAAACGTACCCCACATCGTGATGAATGTCGTTTTGATCTTATCCTCCTCGGCCATCTGAATCTGATTGTATCCAGAGAAACCATCTATGAAGAAGAATTGTGTGTGGCGTGCTGTATTGTCCACCAAGACGTCGATATGGGGCAGCGGGAAGTTATCCTTAGGACTTGCCTTGTTAAGGTCTCGATAGTCGATGCAGACTCTGACCTTCCCATTCTTCTTTTCCACTGGCACCACGTTAGCTACCCATTCAGAGTAATTGCATACCTCTAAGAATCCCACATCCACCTGTTTGACGACCTCCTCTTTAATGCGGAGAAGAAGATCAGCTCGTTGACGCCGTAAGTGTTGACGTTTGGGCGGAAATCTTTCAGTGTCGAGTGGGAGGAAATGCTTTACGATCGAGGGGTCCAAACCTGGCATATCGGTATAAGACCAAGCGAAGACCTCTTGATACTCTGACAAGAAATCGATCATCCGGGCTCTCTGTGCGGGGTCGAGATCCGTCCCAATCCTTAGGGTGCGTTGCTCTTCTGTGGTGCCTATGTTGATCTCTTCGGTTGGCTCGATCGAAGTGAGTTGATGGATTTCAAGACGATGCAAACTCTCTTCTATCTCGGGCACGCGACCGTCCTCGTCAAGTCCTTCCCCGAAGTATATGGGTAGGGACTTTCTGAGGTGTGTTTCGGACGAATTCGAATCGTTGCATCGGTGATTTGGATTCGATTGGAGCCTGGACACGAAAGTGAATTGTTTTAGAAATTAAAGATGCTAGAAGTAAGCATGAGAGAGAGAATCTAGACACAAAAATTCAAAAAGCATGTAGGGATTTTATTAACAAGGCATAACAAAAACCCCTCTTCTGTTGTGTGGCTTATGGCGTTGCCGACACACAGGTAGCATTATATATAAAGACCGTCTTACACATCGGCAACTACGGCCGAGTAGAGCGGAACTGAAGTCCAGTTGGTAAGCTCCTCATCCTCCCGTACAGGGCGGATATGAACCCTGGAAGATGTCTCCTCAGTGACGGCATATATGGCTGGCAAAACCAAAAACGCTTCAACTGCATCCGAAGAGAAGTCATCTGTTTCAGTGATTGGGCTATCGGAGGTGCCTCCCATGATCTGCGGTGGTGCTGCAAAAAACTGTAAGAGTGGTGGAACCAGAATGCCCCTGAAGAGCTTTTCGTAATGTACAGCAAGGCGGTGTAGATGCTTTCCACGGCGAGACTGCACGATCTCATGGCAGGAGGGGCGAAAGCCAAGTCCCCTCCTATTGCGGTATTCCTCCATTTCAATCGGTCGAAGGATTCCCTGTGCTCGTGCCCCAAGTCCAGTTCCGGGGACGTAATCGTTCTTCAACAGAACCTTTCCAATCATACGATCGGTTCGTGATGGACCGACTTTTCCGTAGTCTCGGATTACGGAAATCGTGTCGAAAGAGTGAAAGGGAAGATTCTGATCTTCTCCAATGCTGATGTAAGGAACGGCTGTCTCCTTGTAGACTGCGTAGTCTTCCTCACCGTTGACAGTGATAAGCTTACCTTCGACGAAGAACTTCAGTTTCTGGTGCAGCGACGAAGGAACAGCGCCGGCGGCGTGAATCCATGGTCTCCCGAGCAAGAGACTGAAAGCATTGGGTATCTCGAGGATCTGAAAGGTGACAGAGAATGAGCAAGGACCCACATCGATCAGGAGATCGATTTCTCCATTCACTTCTCTCCTAGAGCCATCAAAGGCTCGAACAGTGGTCTTGCTTGCACGGATGCGGCTCATGTCCACGTTCATCTGTTTCAGTGTGGAGACGGGGCAAACGTTGAGAGCAGAGCCGTTGTCGATCATGACTCGACCAACAATGTGATTGTTGCACTTACAGACTATGTGCAATGCCCGTAAGTGTTCCTGACCTTCGGATGGAAGCTCATCATCTGCAAAGGATATCTGATTCGAGAAGATTGAACTAACAGTCTGCTCGATATTATCCGGGGCCGTGTCTTTTTGGACTTGTGCCGCGGTGAGGACTTTCAACAAAGCATTCCGATGCGGCTCGGAGTTCAAAAGCAACGCGAGGAGCGAGATATGGGCGGGTGACTTGCCCATTTGCTCCACCACTTTGTACTCACTTGCCTTGATCACTTTCATGAAAGCTTCCGCTTCTTGATCGGTGACCTTCTTTGTAAAGACTGGCACGGCTTCTGGAACGGCTGAGGATGTAACAACAGGGGCTTTCCCTTTGTCTGTAGACTCTGGACCCTGATAAACTCGTCCTGAGCGCGTGATGCCCATCGCACTCATCTCCTGCTCCATGTTGGCAACCTCATTCCCATAATCCCAGGGAACTCGACGGTCTTGGTATGGCTCCTTCGCAAGAACCTCGATAACGAATGGGACGTCAGATGTAAATGCATCATTTGTCGGAGCATAATTGACAATAAAGGGAATTGAGGTCTTCTGCGCGTCTTCTTCCTCTTTGATAGAAGCGATGCTGATCATGTTGATAGAAGGTCCTGAACCTGATCCATGATCGGGGAGAGGGTTTGCGAGGACATTCGGTGGCTTCACTTCATTAAAGGAGATTTGCCTTGCGTCGATCAACTCCTGAATTTTATTCCGGAGTGTCCAGCAATTGTCGAGGGTATGACCAGGAGCACCCCGATGGAATTCACAGTGTAAGTTCTGATTCTGCACTGCGGGGTCAAAGTTGGGACCAGGCGCTTCTGTTCTGATCTTGTTGCCTGCAAGAAGCTGCCTGAATATGTGAGAGAGAGGGGCTGGTAAAGTGGTGTACTGCTTGCGTGGACGCGGTTGTGCAACTTTGTCCTGATAAGTTCTGGGGGCTGGAGCACGTTGAACCGACTGAGGAGATCTCGAAGCCGGGGGTCTACCTTGTTGAGCCTGAGCAGGAATATGCTATTGCGGAAGTTGCGACTGGATAACAGTTGGCGGGGTTGGGAAATAAGCCTGCGATGTTTGGTAGGGCTGCACATAATGCACGGGATGTGCATATGCCTGGGGAGTCTGTAATGCAGGAGTATAGTCCACCGAAATCGGCTGTGAAGCCTGATATCCGGAGTTGACGGCGCCAATAGTCATGTCTTTGCTTCTTCTGGAGGTTCCAGCAGTCTGCTTCTTTGACGTCTCTCAATCCTTATTCTTTGATGGGCCTTCAATTCTTCCTAACTTAACACCCATGTCAAGCTTCTTTCCTGCCTCGATCAAGTCTGAGAAGGAGGAAGTATGAGCCAGGAGATGTGAGTAATACGCGCCTCTGAGTGTGGAGTGGAACAGCTGAACTTGTTGTCGCTCAGTGATTGGAGGAATGTGCTTTGCTGCTCTTCCTCTCCATTCCGTTGCGTATGCTTCGAAAGCTTGACCCTCCTTCATCTCTGTCATGCTGAGATCGAGAAGGGTAGGAGGTGTTTCCGCATAAAATCGATATTGGTCGAGGAACTTCTGAGAAAGATCTGTCCATGTAGGGACATCGCCGGCTTTCAGGGTCATAAACCAATCTAGCGCCGATCCCATAAGACTATCTTGGAAAGTCTGAATGACGAATTCCTCATAATCCCAGTATGAGAGCATTTTGCTCTGATAATGACGGAGATGATGCCGAGGGTCTCTGGTTCCATCATATCTTTTGAACTCTGAAATTTTGATCTTAGGGGGCAGCCGCATGCCTGGAAAGAGATTCCAGTCACTGTCACTGAAATCGAAACGGGGGTTGCCTACTTGGAGGGCTCGAATGGTTTCCTCCATTCTCTTTATTCTCCTCTCTTGTTCATTCTTCGCTTCGAGAGGAACATTTGTCGGTAGAGCTGGAGGGGCAGCCTGAGTAGGCGTGCCCGGTTCAGTGGGAGGAATGTTTAGGGGCGGTGGAGCAGGGTAAGAAAAGCTTATTTGGGGTTGTGGAGTTTGGAAAGGAAATTGGTCTGCAGTGGAAACAGGAGCCTGTGCGATCGTGACCGGAGGAACTGTCGGTGGTGACACAGTATAGATTGGAGGATGCATTGACACGGTTAGCGGTGGCAGCGCATGCATAGTAGAGTCCGTGGATAAGAAAGCTGCTGGTGGCAAGGAACTGCTGTTGGAGCAGGTGGTGGCGGTAAAGGATCATTGATCGGATGGACTGTTGGTGCAAACGCCATTGCCGAGAAAGATGCGTCTTTAGCCTCCGAAGCAAAGGTTGGAGTGACCATTGGATTTGGATCGACAATTGGTCTATGCTCCAGAGGCGGAGTAAAGCTCGATGAGGCCTGATTCTGATTCCTGAGCATGGCCATGAGCTCAGTCATGTTGGTGGCCATGTTGGCCGCCAAGTGGTTCACCATTCCTTCTAACGCAGTAAAACGTGCGGACTCCACAAGGTTGGACGCCGTCTGTACTGTTGGTGGAGGATGTCCGATAGGGACGCCTGAATGCGCTGTAGATATGTCCGTGAGCATTACAGGTGATGTAACTTGCGTCAGTGGTGTTTGAGAATGTATCGGCGTTGGCGGAGTATCCTGTTCAAGAATGGCGGGTTGTTGGTCTTCTGCCATCCTTACTCGTGCACGAGTCGGATATCGATGGGACGCCAGTTGTTAGTACCTGTATGCGTAAGTGTATGAGTGTACTTATAGTGCTTTGACTATCTTCAAAATATAGATGACAGTATATGAATGCATGAGGTGCATAAGTTTGAAAATACTAATGCAATTACATCAGTTTGATTCATATTCTATAATTTATAAAGACAGCCTGTTTGAAAAGGAAACATAAACATTAAACCGCCAACTATTACAACCCGTAGCTGAGTGAACGCTGCGTGGGTCCGGTGCGGGGCAAAAGCGTTAACAAACTAAACCTAAGGATGAAAGACCTTGCGAGCTTTTGCCCGCGCTCGGTCCAGCATAGCGCTCAAACACGCTATCTCCCTGTCTTGGTTCGCTATGCGTGCGCGAATCTGAGCCAACTCGCTCTGAAGCTCTCTGTGATCAGTGAGTTCTGCGCGAATATTCACAAGCTCACAACGGAGTCGATCTCGCTCTTCTCTGATGGACTGCAATTCTGTGCGCATGACTCCTTGGACTGAGCTCTCCGCGTCTGGAATGTATGCATGCGGTGCGTGAGGAATCCGCGGCAATGTCGTCGACAAACGGGTGTGAGTCCCTGTGGATGGAATTGCGCCACATATGCTACGGTAGCTGAGAAAGCTCGTTCGTCGTCGGTAGGGTGCTCCGGGAAATAGAGCTCTTGAACGGTGCGCGTGTTCCATAAACGTTGAACTTCTCTAATCCGCAAAACCCTATCTGGAAGTAAAGTTATAATATCCGTCCACATGAAGCGGTGTGGAGTGCGATCTGCCTCTCTAGGAATATCCTGTAAGCCGCCAAGTTGTCTGATGACTCGGGCTGGGAAAACAAGTGTGCTCCCTAAGTGACTGATCAGAGGAAGTTCTATGACTGAAGGGCATCCAATGGTCATGGGTCCACCGGGATTCCAGCGAGCAGCCCACAAAAACTGTGCCGGGGTGAGTCTCTTGAAGAACTGGATCCAATCGGTGTAGTCGCGATCGGAGGGCCGAAACACTTGAAGTAGGCGAGCGATGAGCGAACGCTCGTCAGTGATGTAGGAAAAGGGATGTGATGAGCAGAACGGCCTGATGTGTGCGAGGAGCCAAATCTGAAGAAGATGCGGAGCTCCTCTCATTCTACCACGTCGAACCTCTCGTACATAGTCAAGAGACCGAATGGTCTCAGCCAAGACGGCTTCTACATAGCTACGGCCTCCTACCACTTGGAGGATGACTTGGGCAAGTGCCCCGTCTATGAGGTTCGACGAGTGGGGGAATAGGATGGTCCCAAAGATGAGCAAGAGGAACCCGTGACAGGCGTCACGCTGGTACGATTCTCCCCTGGCATTGAGAGAACGAACATGTATGAAGTCTATGAGCCATGCGGTCCTAACGCTATGCTCCCTTCCATGCTGAAGCTCAAGACGAATTTCTTCGTCGCGGAGATCTAAGAGGATGGCGAGTCTACTCTGTATCGTGGCGAACTGGTTGGGCGCCACGATGTCGAGGGTCGGCATGGGTCGCTGAATGAGTGCCGCGTACTCCTCTACTGTGGGAGCTAGCTCTGACCCCTGAAAACTGAATACGGCCCGCTGAGTGTCCCAAAAACTAATAGCAGTTCTGAGTAGGGTCCAGTCAATGGGGGAATCAGCGAGTAATGGCAAGTCTCCTATGATGAGCCGGAGGAATGCACGGTCAACTGGGCGGAATGTATTCCAAAGGCGAGTAATGTCCGCAGATGGCATGATGATGACATCGAGCCTAAGACAGGGATGCGAGCGATCCATCCTTACCTAATGGAGAGATGTTGGTTTAATGTTTATAAACAAACTGATGTAATGTCCTAGGTTGTTTTGAAAACATGCATGCAGTGCAGAAAAGTAAAGTATATCTGTATCTATTACAATGTACATCGCTCATTGTAGAAAAACAACAAAAGGCCCGCCTAAAAGAAAACTAGGGGCCGACTCAAAGACCGGACTTTGGGTCGGTTGACGGCATGAGGTTTGTTTTGGTCCAGCATGACGGTCCCTGTTTATGCATGGTTTCAGTGTTCTACTGGGAAAACCACTAACTAGGGATGGGGGCTCCCGATTCAAGGGGATCGATTCCTTGAAATCGAGCGAGGATCTTTGGGGGCCAGTTCGGTGGCGGAGCCAACTCGATCCGTTCCCTTACTCGGAACCTCTGACTAACCTAGCTTCCTAGATTGGTGCCCGTGGGATTTTAGGTATTTGGTACCTAAATCCACTAGAATGATGCAATGCGAGTGCAGAAAAGTAAATGTGCAAGAAAAGTAAATGTACAGAAAGCGATAAATAAACATGCAAGCAAGCAAACGGATCGAGCCTGAATCCACTAAGTATGTCCCCAGTGGAGTCGCCAAGCTGTACGGACCCGAATGTGGACTCTCGTCGGGGCCCGCATTGCGCGCTTTTGGATCGCGCGGCTTGGGAGTGTCCACCTTCCCGTGGGGACGCGTGACGGACACGCGTGAGAGAAGGAGTCGCCACTTATCATTTTACGACCCGTAGGTCGAGGGCGGATAAGTTACCCGAGTCTAGGGGTATGGAACACCTAGTTTGTCGTTAAGGCATTGATCTATGCGGAACCGGAAAATCCGTGTTCGGGGGTTCATGTTACGTGCGGGCCTATATCCCGCACGCCCTTTCGGTACTCTGGTTTGCTAGGCTTGCATTTTTGTTTTATTTACCGCATGAATTAGGCTGCACTCGGCTCACACGTTTTGACACCGTAACTTCGATGAATTAAACGATGTCGGTGGAGAAGCTGAGAGAGAAGTAAACCCGTGTGTCGGGGAATTGGTTCACAATCTTGCGTTACAGTTCATCGAACCATGGAGGTTGAATCCCTGCGTGAACCAGAACCGCGAGTTCTTGGATTTACTTGTATCTGGGCAAGCATTAGACCGATTCGATTAATTCGACTCTCGGACCGTTCGCTCACCGACTGGAATTCTTACAGAATAAATGTACAAAATAAAATCCTTACAATGCTCTCGAAAACAATAAATACAAATTACAAATGGCCGAATTCCAGTCGACTCGCGTTCGGTTATTATTCCACTCTAACTCACCGTGAGTTTAGGGAAAAAGACCGAAGAACTGAAATTCAATGGACGCTCTCACTGAATAGGGCGTTGGACCCTGTGAGTGTTGATTAGGGCGTTGAACCTTGTGCTCGATGATTAGGGTGTTGAACCCTAATATTATTCGGCCTAGGGATCAAGCTCGACCCGTATGGCAAACAAGTGCGGAAAGATAACACGCAACATGTTAATAACAGAAAAGGTGTTTTGTATTTACCGAATGTACGTGGATTAACAAGTTTATTAATCCAAAAGTGTTTTTGCAAGCAAATGCCATATGCTAAGCAATCAAACACGTGCCAATGTTTTAGTATTCTGCTTTTGTTGGAAATTTGGAAAAGAGAATCGAATATCATGTGTGTAGATTGCTTTTATAGTGATTCGGTGTTGTGACACTGAATTACCACTAAATTGATCCAAACTTGTATTTTGACTCTAGATTTGGAACCTAGAGTTCCGCCTAACCATTTTCTAGGATTTGGTTAAGTCAAGTGAAATGATTAGTCCGATAACTGTATTTTGATACAGAATACCCAACTGACATCTTAAACTGCGCTAGGATGTCGGCGAATCACGAAATGATGTTCTTGCCCTTGATTTGAAAATTTGTTTTCAGAAAAGGAGAACAACACAATAAGGATTTGAAAGCATGAGGGTTTTGAAAAGGGCATTAACACCGTTTTGTAATTCGTCGACGCGAGTTACAAATTAATGTCCAATTCGTGCAAAGTTATTTAAATGGAATGAATTAACCGTGTGAACGTCCCGATTAACCCATTCGTGGAATTAATGCTTAAGGTTATTGCCGAATACTTTAATTGTGAAAACGATTCGTGATTCGGCGACCAACACGAATCCGTAAGGATCGAGGATATTTGGTCCAATGACCGAAACTACCCTCGTAACCGAATGGACCCGAATGAGTCAACGATACCCGAATCCATGCATGTTTAGTACAATCCGAGAAATGAATTAAACTCGAAATAAGGAAATCATTCTTGATCCAAAAAGGGCCAAGAAGCCCTCGGCTTCACCTTGTCAAAGATGGCCGAATACTCTCATGGCTCGATTCAAATCACAAAGAATATCCTTGTCTTGGTTTAATCATTTTTCGCATGCTCAAACATCAAACATCATGAATAACACGTTTTGACAAAAGCCGGTATTACCATGATTTGATTAACTCATTTAAACATGCAAACATTCACAAACATGTTATTTAAGGAATCGATAAAATAATACCGGCTTCATGCATGCAAGAACAACAAAATAAACTCGGAAAATAACTTGGATCGGGCTAAGGAGACCAATCTTAACCCGAAAAGAGCAACTCAAGTCTCGGCCATCCCATTTAGAGACTTGGCCGTGAGCTCACTTGCCATTTCCGGGTCGGGATGGTCTTCCAAACAACAATCCAAACCTTTTTCCGACATGCTAGCAAGTTATAAGGTAATACACATGCATAATATAACATAAAATTGCATAAAAGTGAAGTCTTGCAAGTTAAGTATGCATAAAATACCATAGTACTCCATAGCCATGCAAAAATATAAAAAGCCCTAACTCCTCTAAGTCAAGAGTGATTTACCTAGCCTCGGGATATGAGGAAAGAGTCGGGGAAGTGTTCGAGAGTCGGGTGACTCGGTTGAACGCTTGGAAGGATGCTCGGGTGCAAAGGATGCACGTTCGGGGAGCTAGGTGCACGGGGAATGCGGCTGGAATGCACGGGAGGAGCGCGGCGTGCGCGGGGCGCGGGCAGGCGCGCGGGCGTGCAGGCGTGCGCGCGGGACGCGCGGGCGTGCGCGGGGCGCGGGCGTGCGCGTGCGCGCGGGCAGGCACGCGGGTGTGCAAGGGCGTGCGCGCGGCTGGCGCTAGCGGGTCACTATTCACCCGAGAGTAGCAATTTCACCCGAAATGCACTATTTGACCTGAAACAATAATTTAAAGACTTCAAATGGAAAAACCAATTTCACCAATGAACTCCATGGGTCCAAAATGAGTGGGATATGAAGTTTGAGAAATTTTGAGCTTAAGTCGGGATGATGAACATCGGCTTCCGACTTAAGAACTCAAGGCTCTCTTTTGATCTTTTTGGTTTTCTTTTCTCTTCCTTCTAAGTGCTGAAGTTTTCTGGTTCTTGAGTGTTCTTGGCTATGGAGTTTGAGAGGATTTCTTGAAAGAGAAAGGTTGGAGAGAATGTGTAAGAGGAGAAGTGATTATCTTAATCACTTTTGGGCCATTTATAGGCAAAGCTAATGACACAATTAGCAAAAGCAAGTGCTCTTAATCCCCATGCTTAGAAAATATCAAGCCTCATCCTCTTCCATTGCATTAATGAAGAAGAGATAAGACATTGATGAGCATTGATGAGCATTGATGGAGGCTTGAGTGTTGTCTTCAAACTCTTGGATATTTTCAAGCAAGAGTGCAAGTTGGCTTCTTGCATTGAAGAAGAAGAAGAAGCTTCTAGAGTAAAGGGTGACTCATCTTAAATAGCCCGTGGGTCCCACGACCGAAGAGGAGAAACCGGGAAAAAGCTCGGGTCTCGATTGATCGCGCATTCGAAGTTCGTGGTTTGAATTGAACGTCGAACCATGGAGGTTGAATCCCTGCGTGAACTAGAACCGCGAATTCTTGGATTTACTTTCCTTTGAGCAAGCATTAAACCGATTCGATTAATTCGACTCTCAGACCGTTCGCTTACCGACTGGAATTCTTACAGAATGAATGCACAAAATAAAAGTCCTTACAATGCTCTCGAAAAAAATAAATACAAATTACAAATGGCCGAATTCCAGTCGACTCGCGTTCAGTTATTATTCCGCTCTAACTCACCGTGAGTTTAGGGAAACACCGAAAAACTAAAATTCAATGCACGCTCTCACTGAATAGGGCGTTGGACCCTGCGAGTGTTGATTAGGGCGTCGAACCCTGTGATCGATGATTAGGGCGTTGAACCCTAATATTGTTCTGCCTAGGGATCAGGCTCGACCCACATGGCAAACAAGTGCGGAAAGATAACAAGCAGCAGATAAATAACAAATAATGTGTTTGTATTCACCAAATGCACGTGGATTAGCAAGTTTATTAATCCGGGGTATTGTGGCATGCAAATCCTACCCTAGACAAACAAACGCGTGCCAATGTTTTAGCATTCGGCTTTGGTTTGAGAACCTGACATGTCGGGTGTCCGTAGTCAAGTTTCGTGTGTGTGGATTACTTTTACAGTGATTCGGTGTTGTGACACTGAATTACCGCTGAATTGATCCAAACTTGTATTTTGACTCTAGATTTGGAACCTAGAGTTCCGCCTAACCATTTTCTAGCGTTTGGTTAAGTCGAATGAAATGATTAGTCAGGTAATTGTATTTTGATACAGAATACCCAACTAACATCTTAAACGATGCTAAGATGACGGCAAATCACAAAATGATGTTCTTGCCCTTGATTTGAAAATTTATTTTCATAAAAGGGAGACAACACAATATGTATTTGAAAGTATGAGGGTTTTGAAAAGGGCGTTAACACCGTTTTGTAATTCGTCGACGCGAGTTACAAATTAATGTCCAATTCGTGCAAAGTTGTTTAAATTGAATGAATTAACCGTGTGAACGTCCCGATTAACCCGTTTGTGGAATTAATGCTTAAGGTTATGCCGAATGCATTAATTATGAAAATGATTCGTGACTCGACGACCAAGATGGTTCTGTAAGGATCGAGGATATTTGGTCCAATGACCGAAACTACCATCGTAACCGAATGGACCCGAATGAGTCATCGATACCCGAATCCATGCATGCTTTGTTTTGAAAAGACATTTTCATGCGATATTTCGATGATAATGTAAATTGCAAATTACACGAAAGCCGAGAACGGACTCAAAACGGGAAGAAGAAGCCTCATGCAACCCGCACGAGTCTAAAAGGCTCTTGGTTACTTCTCATTGGAGATAGCCGAGAAGTCCCATGGCCCGAATGGGGTTCCACGAGGTTTCCCCGTCTCGTTTCGAATAATTTCTCGCATGCTTAAACGACAAACATGATAAATGATACGATTAAACGAAAGTCGGTATTGCCATGATTTGAATAACGCATTCGAACATGCAAACATGCACAAACAAGTTATTTAAGGAATCGATAAAACAATACCGACTTCATGCATGTAAGAAAGCACGAGAAAACTAGGGAATCGAACCTGGATCGGGCTAAGAAGGCCGTTCTTAACTCTAGAAAAGCAAGCCAAGTCTCGATTACCTCTTCTTGAGGTAAACCCGAGAGCTCTTTTGCTTATTTCGGGTCGAGAAGGTCTTTCGAGGGTCGATCCAAACGTTTCCCGACATGCTAACATGTTATATGATGACGAGCATGCATAATATAACATGAAAGTGTATAAAAATTAAGTCTTGCAAGTTAAACATGCGTAAAATGCCATATTACTCCATAGCCATGCAAATAACGTAAAAGGTTCTAACTTCTCTAAGTCGAGAATGTTATACCTTGCCTCGGGATACGAGGAAAGAGTCGTGGAAGTGTTCGAGAGTCGGGTGACTCGGTTGAACGCTTGGAAGAGTGCTCGGGTGCAAGGACATGCACGTTCGGGGAGCTAGGCGCACGGGGGCGCGCAGGCAGGCACGCGGGGCACACGGGCGGAGCGCTGGAGCGCGCGAGCGTGCGCGCGGACGGGCGGCTGTGAGCACGGGCGTGCGGCTGCGCGTGCGGCGACGGGTGTACTGTTCACCCGAGAGCACGTCCTTCACCCGAAATCACCTAAATAACTTGAAATGATGAGCAAATGACTTCAAACAAAAAATCTAAGTTCATAAATGAACTCGTTGGGTCCAAAACATGTGATCCATGGAGTTTGAGAATTTTTGAACTTAAGTCGAGATGATAAACATCGGCTTCCGACTTAATAACTCAAAGCTTCCTTCGGGTTTTCTCTCTTGGTTTTGAAGTGTTGAAGCTTGCTGGTTTTGGCTATGGAGTTGAGGGCATTTCTTGAGGGAGAAAGCTTGGAGAGAGTGTGCAAGAGGAGCAGTGATTAGGTTAATCACTTTGGGGCTTGTCAGCACCTAATTTCGGTCCATCGGCTCCGAGGGGGCCAAAATTGTCATTTCCTAATTTATCACCTTTTCTTAAAAAAAATTATTTTTAATTAATTTAAATTATGTATGTATAAAAAAAAAAAAAAAAAAGAGATTCGGGCAGGTCCGGGTAGCGTTGACCGGCTGCCCGTGATCCGCCGGCCCTAATTAAAAAAAAGAAAAAGAAAAAGGGTCGGGCAGGCCGGGCAAGGCCGGGCAGCTCGCCGGCTGCCCGCGATCCCCGCCGGCCCAGAGAACCCCCAAATCGCGGTTTTCCGCGATTCTCTCCAAATCGGCCGAAATCTTAACGGAAAAAAGAAAACAATTGCAATGAAATGGACAGAAATGGAATTCGGATGGGGAGGGACACGACCCAGCAAACGAAATCGAAAAATTGGCTCTCGATTTGGCAAATTTGGAAATCGGAAAATTCGGAAACCCTCGCCGGAAACCACGATAATTCCCCTCGATTCCGATTGATTAAGCGTCGGTGAGGTCCCGATCGACCACGGCGAAGCACCGGCGGCGCCCAGAGCTATCTCCCGCACCCTCTCGTGCCATCGTCGCGGCGTCCAGGGGGCGAGAACCGCCGGCCCCAGCCCCGTCGCCGCCGCTTTCCTCCTGATCCCGGCCGCCCCTTGGTTAACGGGCCTCGGCCATTCCCTTTGCTTCGCAGGTCCAGCCCAGAAGTCGGCCCAAACAGGCCCAATACGTTCCAGCTCGGCCCAGCTTCTCTTCCGGGCGGTTTCTCCTTCGGGCGGGCGGTCCGGTCAGATCCGATCCGGCCCGATTCATCCGGCGATTTTTTTTTCAAAGAAGTCCCTCAACTTTCCGAACTAGGTAAATTCTCCATTTAGTGTCAAGATTAGGGTTCCTTTCCTGAATATTATTGCTTGCTTGATGGATATAATGTGAAATGAGTGTTCTTGGGTCGCGTGGGTGATTGGATTTGTCCCGAACTCGATTTTACAAACTTTCTATTTTGTCACATTTCAGTCCAGAGGACGTAATTTATTTTTTCAGATCTGCCCCGAATTTCAAAATTATTTTCAATCAAGTCCCGGTCATTTTACTATTTTCCAATCAGTCCTCGGATTTTCCCGAATTTTTTTCAAGAATCCCAAAGAACTTTTCAAATTGTTTCAGTTTAGTCCCGAGACCATTTTTCATCCTTTTCAGATCTGCCCCGAATTTCAAAAAATTCTTTTCAATAAAGTCCCAGTCATTTTATTATTTTCCAGCCAGCCCTGGAATTCCTAGAATTTTTCAAGAATCTCTAGTAACTTTTCAAGTTATTTCAGTTTAGTCCTGGGGCCATTTTTTTTGTTTTCAGATCAGTCCCTATTTTCAAATTCATTTCAAATAAGTCCTAGGACATTTTCAGTAAATTTTTTACACAGTCCCCATTTTTAGAATTTTCAGATCAGTCCCCAATTTCTTAGAATTTTCAAATCAGTCCCCAATTTTTTTTTTCAGAATTTCCAAATCAGTTTCTACTCTTTTAAAATCGTTCAATTCAGTCCCTGGACATTTTCTAAAAAATATCCGGCCCTTTTCTACTTGGATCACCCACCGACAATGTATGTGCCCCATTTATATATTTCATTTTTGTAATTATTTGTCCATATCGGAAATTAGAGTTTATCGGGCGGTCAACTAATGGCTATCTCGACGGCTCGAAATCCGTAGACTAAAGCATTCTGCAAGTTTTTTTATTAACCTAAAATTCTACATACGTGATAATCGGGACGTTAAATTTGGCTAAATTAAATCATTTGATTTCTTTAAATGGATTGCACGAATTGATTAATAATTTGTAATCGCGTTGACAGTTCAAGAACTGTTAGTCATGCCCTTTTCAAAATTCACAATTTCAAAAGCACTGAGATACGTATAACGTAATCTTGATTTTCATGCACACACATATTTACCTATTCAAAGGTATGATTACTGGTTCTTGTCCTGCCGTGATCCTAGCGTAGGTTTGTGCATAGAATTGGTCAAAACATGGGAAAACAAATTAATCACAAACTCGGCTTAAATCAAACATGGGCAGTAGTCGAATAGAGGGTTAGGTTTTGGGTTTTTAGGTGAAAATACTTTTAATCTGTAAAAGCCATATTGTTGCGATACAGAATAATCTAAAAATAACCCACTCATTCGAGACTTGACTATGGACATCATGTCTGTCGGGTCCGTTAAATGATGCCGAATGCTACATACCCTATCCATCATCCTATTTGTTTGTTTTAGGGTAGGATTTGTATGCCAAGATACCCCGGATAATAATTGATTAACTCACGTAAATTCAGCAATAACAAAATCTCATTGTTTGTTTATTTGCGCTTACTTGTTACATTTTTACACTTATTTATTATGCGGGTCGAGCCCGATCCTTTAGGATACGATTTACCGGGTCCAATGCCCGTAACCTTCGATCACGAGGTCCAATGCCCCCATACACCGAGTGCGTATTTAATTTAATTTTCGGTCTTTTTCAAGATCATACGGTGAGCATGAGTGAAATAACGGCCGAACGCTAACCGACCGGGATTCAGTCATTGCAATTTATCTTTTATTTGAGAGAACAATGTAAGGGTTTTATGAGGCATATTTATTCATGTAATAATCCCGGTCGGAGAGTGGACGGTTCAAGTGTCTATTCGAATTTACGGTGTCAAAACGCGTAAGATGAGCGGAACTTAATTAAGCGGTAATTAAATAAAAATGGCAAGCCTAGACAAGCTAGAGTACCGATAGGGCATGTGAGATATAGGCTCACATGTAACAGAACCCCCGAATTCGGAACCTCGGGTTTCGCAGACCATATGCCTTAGCAATTAGGTGTACCCCGTATCCCTAGACCCGGGCAACTCACCGGCCCCTGACCTTCGAGTCGTAAACAGGTAGTGGCAACTTCTTCTCACGTGCGTCCGTCGCGCATCCTCGGGAAGGTGGACACTCCCAAGCCGCGTTGCATTTAAGCGCCCGCACGCGTGCCCCGACGAGACGAAATTCGGGTGCGCACAGGGCTATTTATAGGCAAAGCTAATGGGCAATTAAGCAAAAGCAAGCACACTTAAGCCTCCCATTAGCAAATTTCGGTTTGCATAATGAGGATGAGGATGAATGTGAGCCAAGTATCCTTCATGTGGAAGAGCCATAAGCATTAATGAGCATCGATGAAGGCTTGAGTGTTGTCTTCAAACTTCTTGGATATTTTCATGTAAGAGTGCAAGTTGGCCTCTTGCATTGAAGGAGAAGAAGCTGAAACTTCTAGGGCAAGGGGTGACTCATCTTGGGTAGCCCGTGGGTCCCACGACCGAAGAGGAGAAATCGAGAAAAAGCTCGGGTCTCGATTGGTCGCGTATTCGAAGTTCGTGGTTTGAATTGAACGTCGAATTGTCGATATATGCGAGGAAACGGATTTAATGAGTCCGAGATTGGCATTTACCGTGAGGAATTGCCAAATGTCTGTATGAGGCTCGGAAGCCGATTTTCCTCCTTTTATGCATTCAGAGCGAGGTTACCCACTTCTGACAGCATATCTTGTATCTGCATCCCACGTCGGTCATTTTGACATAAATTGTCAAATTACGTGGGCACTTGTTCCTTAAGCCGATAAATGCAAATATGGAGCCGGAGATGTCCTAGGAGGCCGAAACTGGATTTCTCAGATTGCTTTCTAAGTTTCTTGGGCGATCCGGAGATCACTGTGATCTCTGTTTGCCAAGATTGGGCCTCTAAGGATATGAAAAGTGCATTTGAGACCCTTAAAGCACTGCTCGAGGGGTCTAGATGAGTTGTGTGATTCATTCCGACGATTCCACATTGAGCCTTGAGAAGGCTAGCATTGTGTAACGTAAGCATTCGGTGTCAAGTTTCCCCAAAGAGGACCTCCGGATATGGATCTTCACTGAAAATGGCCTTTTGTGCTCTTCGGAGGTTACTCGGGAAACCGTGAAGGGTTTTGCTGTCTGTTTTGCCCAATTGCGAATGTTCGCTGGAGTTTTCAGGGCAATGTAATGTGAACTTCGTTTGCCGTAATTCCATCAGACCAGTCTTCGGTTATGCTCTTCCGAAGAGGGGTTTGCCCGTTTTGTCGCTCGGAAGTCATTCAGGGTGTCTGTATGGCTTCCAAAAGACAATCTGAAGCACTGCTCGTGCTCTGTATGATTTTGGAGCATGGCCGCATCTAATATTTGGAATTAACTTTTCTTCGAGAAACCAGCATTTTTGGACTTCCACTGAAAAGTTGTCTGTATACAGAAAGTTATTCTGTATAGAGCAGATGATTTGCGAAATAGGTTTGAAGACACTTTTCATCTGTTTGGCATCGATGTGGATTTTTGAAGTCCAATATTGGCTACCTTCCGACGGACGAGCGAACTATCGGAAAATAGGATTGTCCATGTAGTACACTGGAAATGCCGATTTTGGACATTGTTGAGCTCTCTAGTCACTCTGTTACCCTTTGGTGACCCCTGGAGTCCTTCTGTCACATGTGCATGTCTTCTGCTCAATTTTGCTGACTTGAGGATGAATAGTGATTTCTTGCTCTGCCGAGCCGTTTTCTGTATTCCTGCTCAAGTCATAGTCTGGACCATTGCTAATATCGTTGTTTGGAATGGTGAGCCAAAATGGGGTGCTGACAAGGACTTGACGAGGACGGTCACATGCTTGAGATAGATGAGAGTTTGCACCGTCTCGAAAACCACCAACTCACCTCAGTCGAGCCAACCGAAGAGATCAACATAGGCACTACAGAAGAACCACGCACCCTCAGGATCGGGACGGGTCTTGAACCTGCACAAAGATCCCGAATGATCGATTTCTTGATAGAGTATCAAGAGGTCTTTGCTTGGTATTATGCCGACATGCCTGGCTTAGACCCTTCAATCGTAAAGCATTTCCTCCCACTCGATACTGAAAGATTTCCGCCCAAACGCCAACACTTACGGCGTCAACGAGCCGACCTCCTTCTCCGCATTAAGGAGGAGGTCATCAAGCGGGTAGATGCAGGATTCTTGGAGGTATGCAATTACTCTGAATGGGTAGCGAACATCGTACCAGTGGAAAAGAAGAACGGCAAAGTTAGAGTCTGCATCGACTACCGATACCTCAACAGGGCCAGTCCTAAAGATAACTTCCCGCTACCCCACATCGACGTCTTGGTGGATAAATACAGCACGTCACACGTAATTCTCCTTCATGGACGGCTTCTCTGGATACAATCAGATTCAGATGGCCGAGGAGGATAAGATCAAAACAACGTTCATCACGATGTGGGAGACGTTCTGTTACAAAGTCATGCCCTTCGGTCTCAAAAACGTCGGGGCAACTTATCAACGGGCGATGGTCACTCTCTTTCATGACATGATGCATAAAGAGATAGAGGTCTACGTCGACGCATGATTGCAAAGTCCAAAGAAAGTGAAGATCATCTGGTCAACCTCAAGCGACTATTCGATCGTTTCAAAAAGTACAAGCTCTGACTCAACCCGGCGAAGTGCACCTTTGGTGTCAAGTCAGGGAAACTGTTAGGATTTGTAGTCAGTCAAAATGGCATCGAGGTCAACCCCAACAAGATCAAAGCAATCATGGAACTGCCCCCTCCATCGACAGTGCACGAAATAAAGAGCTTCCTAGGACGGTTGAATTACATCGCACGTTTCATTGCAAATTTAACAGACAAATGCCAACCGCTCTTCCGCCTACTTCCCAAAAATGCAGTGGTCGAGTGGAATGACAACTGTCAGAAAGCCTTTGATACAGTCAAGGCATATCTGGTTCAGCAGCCGGTGTTGGTCCCACTTCACCGGATCGTCCTCTCATCCTGTACTTGATAGTACGTCGACAATCCATTCGATGCATGTTAGGGCAAAAGGACGATTCCTCTCACGCAGATTGAGCAATTTATTCTTTAAGAAAAATTTTCATTGAAGGGGAGTCTAACTACCTTGAGATAGAGAAAATGTGTTGCACACTTGTGTGGGTCATGCAAAGACTCCCGCAATACACTCTCTACCACACTCTTCGCCTGCTGTCAAAGACAGATCCTCTGAAGTATGTGTTCAGCAGTCCATCCTCCATGAGGAACATAGCAAAATGGCATTGCCAACTGACGGAGTACGACATCGAGTATGTGTCGCATACATCAGTAAAGGGCCAAGTAATTGCAGATCATCTAGCAGAGTTCCCGATCGATGATGACACACTGATCAACTCGAACTTTCCAGACGAAGGGATCCTCCAAGTGAGTGATGAGGAGGAGACCCCAGGATGGAAGATGTACTTTGACGGCGCAGTCAGTTCCACCGGATCTGGTATTGGCACAATGCTAATATCCGCTGAGGGGCATCCTTTCCCTGTTTCAACAAAGATTGAGTTCCCTTACACCAACAACATAGCCGAATACGAAGCTTGTATCCTCGGCTTGCAGGCGGCGATCGACCTCAAAGTCAAGGAGCTCGAAGTGTTTGGAGATTCCATGTTCACAATCTTTCAGACGCTCAAGCAGTGGAAGACGAGGCATCCCAAATTGGTGCCATACCATGAGTATCTCGAAGAGCTTATAGAGGATTTCGAGAATGTCTCGTTCACATATACACCGCGCATGAAGAACCAATTTGCCGATGCACTAGTAATGCTCGCATCCATGGGGAGCATTACGAAAGAGCATCTTATCGAGCCGCTCGAGTTTGAGATTGCTAAGGGCCCTGCCCACTGCGACATGATCGAGGCTGTCGATGGCAAGCCTTGGTATGCAGACATCAAGCATTTGCTGCAAACTGGCCAATTCCCTGCTTTCACTGATCGTCATGACAGGAGAACTCTCCGACGCATCGCTACACACTTTTTCCTAAGTGGCGAGACTCTCTACTGCCATCCATTCGACGCCACACTACTCTGGTGTGTCGACGGAAACGAGGCACAACGCCTCATGGAGGAAACTGCGGACCTCACATGAACGGGCTCATGCTAGCAAAGAAACTCATGCGATTGGGTTATTTCTGGTCTACCGTGGAGATTGACTGCGTTAAGCATGTCAGGCACTGTCACCTGTGCCAAGTCTACGCAAATCAGATTAGAGCACCGCCCAACGAGATATATCCAATGGCAGCTCCATGGCCCTTTTCAATGTGGGAGTACGGACGTGATCGGTCCTATCAATCCCAAAGCATATAATGGACATTTGTTCATACTGGTATCAATCGATTACTTCACTAAGTGGATTGAAGCTACCACTCTTGCATCATTCACTGCAAAAGTCGTGGCACGCTTCCTCAAGCACGACATCATTGCACGCTACGAGGTCCCTGCGACTCTCATCACCGACAATGCCAAGAACCTGAACAATAAACTCATTGATAAGCTCTGTGCACAGTTCAGAATCCAGCATCGCAATTCCTCTTTGTATCGTCCACAAATGAATGGTGCGATGGAGGCGGCGAACAAGAACATAAAGAAAATCATCGAAAAAATGACGGTGAATTACAAGGACTGGCACAAGATGCTCCCGTTCGCGCTCTTGGCTTATTGGACATCTATTCGCTCATCTACCGAGGCAACCCCGTCCTCTTTGGTCTGGGGCATGGAAGCTGTCCTTCCAGTCGAAGTCGAGATTCCCTTCATGAGGATCCTTGCCGAGTCCAAGCTCAAGGAAGCAAAATGGGCAAAGCAACGCTACGAACAACTTAATCTCATCGACGAGAAGCGGCTAACATCACTGTGCCACGGTCAATGCTATCAGCAGAGAATGGCCCGTGCATTTAACAAGAAGGTTCATCTCCGCGAGTTTAGCCCCGGCGACCTTGTTTTGCGGAAAGTCTTACACATCGCCCCAGATTCCAAGAGCAAATTTGCTTACAAGTACGACGGTACCTTCATTGTCAAAGAAGTCTTTGATGGAGAGGCAATCATCCTTAACGACATGAATGGAAACGAGAATGCTCTTCCGGTCAATGCTGATGCTCTTAAGAAATACTATTCTTGATGGTGTTTCTATCACCCCACTGCGAGTGTTTTCTCAATGAACATTACATTTTATCTTTCTTCGCATACACAATCCCTAGTACATCTAATTTCACTCGCTCATGTATTCCCTTCTTCGACTCTTTCCCTTTCTCCGAACTCTTTTCTTTTGAGAGAAAAAAGAGTGAATTTCCCGCTAGGTTGAAAACCTCTTTGAGGCGGCCTAGGCAAAAATTAGGAATGAGGGGCACAGTTTAAAATCCCGCAAAGGGGAACCGTGGCAAAAGGAGAGCATGAAGCAAAATCCTAGCTAGGCTGAAAACCCGCAAAGGGCGGCCTAGGCAAAACTTAGAGGAACCGAGAGGTGCGATCAAACCCAATCAGGGCGGTCGTAGCAAAAGGTGAGCTCTAAACGAGGGAAATGTCAAATAGAAAAGACCCCGCTAAGTCGTCACACATCCTGCGGCCTAGGCAAAAGTTAGGGGACCTTTGGCGGCTTGACCATGAAAGAACAGCTACACTCAATGTGAAGCAGCAAAGAGTAGTGGTTTTGCAATCTTCGACGCAAGCAAACTCTCATTGACTCTCTGAGCATGAGACACGTTTCGACATGCAGTCGAATCGTTGTATCCTTGATCTAGAGGATCCCAAAGATCCCTCCCTTTACCTTTATGTAAATTCTACGGGTCACGCCCGCTCTGCAAAAAGCTCTTCCTTTCAAATCATAATCTTGCAGACCATGGCCACCCCTTCAAATGGTCATCAAAACCAAAATCCCTAAAGCATTATTACTTAGACTCCTTTGTACATCTCCATTATGGCTATATGGTTGGACTGACAACTATTGTTAGCTCCCATAGTCCCACATGCAGGTTTCAGGATGTAAACCCCAAAGGGTCTCTTCCACTGACGAATGCATGCCTACCTCATGCCAAGAACTTCAACCTTAATTCGAAGAGAATACTTCAGGATAGCACTCAACACATTCAGTTGCGTCGCAAACAGATGACAAACAACGAAGCATGTTGTCACAGCATTGTTCGCAACACACACAGGGTTATGGTTATGGATGGATCAAGCACAATGATTCCTTTCACGCCTCGCGCAACCCTCCAGCAGTTGCATTTACTCTCTGCAAGCCTTTTTATTCCGCAATGCACTTTTCAATTGGCGTGCACCTACTCAGGAACGCAGTGCACCTTTTATTTTCACAATGCATTTTTCATTTGGCGTGCACCTTCTCAGGAATGCAGTGCACCTTTTTATTCTGCAAAGCAACTTTTTAATTAGCGTGCACCTTCTCAGGAATGCAGTGCACCTTTTATTTCTGCAACGCACTTTTCAATTGGCGTGCACCTTCTGAGGAACACAGTGCACCTTTTATTTTCGCAATGCACTTTTTAATTGGCGTGCACCTTCTCGGGAAAGCAGTGCACCTTGCAACCCGCCGAGCAAGCGCTCGTGCACCCCGCAAGTCCACTGGGTAGACGCCTTTGAACCATGCAGTTCATTCGGTATGCGCCCCGTGCATATTGCAAATTCGCCGAGCAAGCGCTCGTGCACCCCGCAAGTCCACTGGGTAGGCGTCTTTGAACCTTGCAGTTCATTCGATATGCGCCCCGTGCATATTGCAAAACCCCGGGCAAGCGTCCATGCATCAGGCAACTTATTGGGCAAGCGCCCATGCCTCTTGCAAAAGCACTTTTATTTCAGCAATGCATCTTTTCAATTGGCATGCACCTTTTCAGGAACGCAGTGCACCTTTTATTTCTGCAATGCATTTTTCAATTGGCGTGCACCTTCTCAGGAACGCAGTGCACTTTTATTTCAGCAATGCATCTTTTCAATTGGCGTGCAACTTCTCAGGAACGCGGTGCACCTTTTATTTCTGCAATGCATCTTTTCAATTGGCGTGCACCTTCTCAGGAACGCGGTGCACCTTTTATTTCTGCAATACACTTTTCAATTGGCGTGCACTTTCTCAGGAACGCAGTGCACTTTTCATTAAGCTCAGCGCTTTTCATTAAACTTGGCATACCGCATTTCTAATTAAACAAAGTATTTCCCGTCAACTGCAATTTCCTTTATGCATGCACCCCACTTGTTTGCTGCTAAACTTATTCACACCTCACTTTTCTTATCTTTATGCTAGGTACAACATCTGGCATATCCAAAATAAGAAGGAGAAGACCATTATCGGAAGTTCCATATTGATCATTGCTATCAAATTGGGGTGCTTTTGAAGTCTTTGGCTGCATCCTCTACTCGAGCACGCAGTCAAAGAGGGGCAAGCTGTCAGCACCCCATTTTGGCTCACTGATTCAAACTACATTATCAGCAGTGATCCAAGCCACGACTTGAGCAGAATATAGAAAAACGGCTCAACAGAGCAAGAAATCACTATTCATCCTCAAGTTGGCAAAATCGAGCATATGGCATATGCATATAACAGAAGGACTCTAGGGATCATCAAAAAGTAACATAGTGACTAGAAAGCTCAACAACATCCAAAACCGGCATTTTCAGAGTTCACACGAACAGTCCTATTTTCTGAGAGTTCGCTCGACCATCGGAAGATAGCCAATATTAGACTCCAAAAATCCACATTAGTGCCAAACAAATGAAAAGTGTCTTCAAAAGCATTTTGCAAATCATCTGCTCTATACAAAACAACTTTCTGTATACAGTTAACTTTTTAGTGGAAGTCCAAAAATGATGGTTTCCTGGAGAAAAGTTAATTCCAAATGTCAGATATGACCATGCCCCACAAGCATACAGAGCATGAGCAGTGCTTCAGATTGTCTCTTGGAAGCCACACAGACACTCCAAATGACTTTCAAGTGATAAAACGGGCATACCCCTCTTCGGAAATGCATAACCGGAGACTGGTCTAACGGAATTACGGCAAACGAAGTTCACACTGCATTGCCCTGAAAAACTCTAGCGAGCATTCGCAATTGGGTAAAACAGATAGCAAAAACCTTTTCAATTTCCCGAGTAACCTCCGAGGAGCAGAAATGGCTATTTTCAATGGAAATGCATATCCGGAGGTCCTCTTTACGGAAACTTGACGCCGGATGCCTACCCTACAAAGTACTAGCCTTCCCAAGGCTCAACGTGAAATCGTCGGAATGAATCACACAACCCATATAGACCTCCCGAGCAATGTTTTAGAGGTCTCAGATGTACTTTTCAAGTCCTTAGAGGTCCGATCTCGACGAACAAAGATTACAGTGATCTCCGGAGTGCCCAAGCAACTCAGAAAGCATTCTGAGAAATCCAGTTTCGGCTTCCTAGGACGTCTCCGGCTTCATGTTTGCATTACCATCTTAAGGGTCAATTGTTCACGTTGTCTGATAATTCATGTCAAAATGACCAACGTGAGATGCAGACACCAGATATGCTGTCAGAAGCGGACAATTTCGCTCTGGTCACCTGTAATGAACAAAATCGGTTTCCAAGCCTCATGTGGATCCGGGATATTTTTCCTCGAAAAATGCTAATCTTGGGCTCATTTAATCCGTTTTCTCGCGTATATCGACAATTCGACATTCAATTCAAACCACGAACTTTGAATACGCGACCAATTGAGACCCGAGCTTTTTCTCGATTTCTCCTCTTCGGCCGTGGGACCCACAGGCTACCCAAGGGCAGCCGCCCCTTGCCCCAATCCATTCGTCCTCTTCCTCCTCTTCTCTTGCTCACTCTAAGATCAAAATATCAAGAAGAGGTTGAAGACAATACTCAAGCCTTCATCAATGCTCATCAATGCTCTTGGATCTTCCACATCAAGAACACTTGGACCACATTCATCCTCATCCTCATTAAGCAAACCGACTTTTGCTAATGGGAGGCTTAAGTGTGCTTTGCTTTACTTAATTGCTCATTAGCTTTGCCTATAAATGGCCCCAAAGTGATTAAGACAATGACTTCTCCTCTTGCATGCTTCTCACTAGCTTTCTTCCTCTAGGAAATGCTCTTAACTCCATAGCCAAAAATCAACAAGCTTCAACACTTCAAAGCCAAGAGAAGAAAATCGAAAAAAAATAATCCAAAAGAGAGCCTCTAGTTCTTAAGTCCAAAGCCGATGTTCATCATCCCGACGTAAGTTCAAAATTTCTCAAACTCCATATCCTACACATTTTGGACCCATTGAGTTCATTGGTGAACTTGGTTTTTCCATTTGAAACCTTTAAGTTATTGTTTCAGGTCATTTAGGTGATCTCGGGTGAAGATCGTGCTCTCGGGTGAACAGTGCACCCGTAGCCGCCCGCTGTCGCGTGCGCCTGCCCGCGCGCCCGCCTGCCCGCGCGCCCGCCTGCCCGCGCGCCCGCCTACGCATCCGCATGCCCGCGCACGTCCAGCCTTGCACCTAGCTCGCCCTAATGTGCACGCCCTTGCACCAGAACGTCCTTCCGAGGATTCCACCGAGTCACCCGACTCTCAAACTCTTCCCTGACTCTTTCCTCGCATCCCGAGGCTAGGTAGAACATTCTCGACTTAAAGGAGTTAGGGCTTTTTATATTTTTACATGGCTATGGAGTGATATGGAGTATATGACATATTCCATCTGCAATATTTAATTTTTATGCGTTTTCACGTTATATTATGCATGCTCGTCATCACATAACATGTTAGCATGTTGGAAAACGTTTGGATCGTCATTCGGAAGACCATCCCGACCCAAAACAAGCAAACAAGCTCTCGGGTTTGCCTCGAAAGAGGTGGCCGAGGCTTAGTTTGCCTCTTTCAGGTTAGGAAAGGACTTCTCGACCCGATCCAAGTTCGATTCCCGAGTTTCCTCATGTTTTCCCATGTGCATAGAGTCGGTATTGTTTTATTGATTCCCTAAATAACTTATTTGTGCATGTTTGAATGCGTTATTCAAATAATGGCAATACCGACTTGAGCATGCGAGAAATGATTCGAAATGAGACGGGAAAAACTCGTGGAACCCTATTCGGGCCATGGGACCTCTCAGCTCTCTCCAAGGAGTAGTGGCCAAGAGCTTCATGGGCTTATTTGGGTTGCACAAGGCTTCCTCTTCCCGTTTTAAGTCCGTTCCCGGCTTTCGTGTAATTTGCAATTTATATTATCGTCGCAATATCGCATGAAAATGTATTTTTTTTAAAACAAAACATGCATGGATTGGGGTATCGATGACTCATTCGGGTCCATTCGATTACGAGGGTAATTTCGGTCATTGGACCGAACTATCCTCAATCCTTATGGAATCGCCTGGGTCATCGAGTCACAAATTGTTTTCATAATTAATGCATTCAGCACAACCCTTAAGCATTAATTTCACGAATGGGTTAATCGGGACGCTAACACGGTTAATTCATTCAACTTAAACAACTTTGCACGAATTGGATATTAAATCTGTAACTCGTGTCGATGAATTACAAAACGGTGTTAATGCAATTTTCAAAAATATGCATACTTCCAAACCCGAGACATGCAATACGAAGTAACATGGACATCTAAGAGAAACTTGTATGTTTTGACTTGAGTTTTACCTGACTTCAGGTAATTCAGGTTGGAATACATAAGTTCCTTTTAGACCACTTCCAGATAGATCGACCAAATCTTTGGCTTTTACGGGCTTCTCGCATAACCCTGAAAAATCCAAGGAATTGGTCGACATTGGTTACAGGCCGAGGTGGCCCATATTGTGTTGTTTCCCTTTCCTGAAAATACATTTTCAAATAAAGGGCAAGAATATCATTTTCTGATTTGGCGACACCCAGGAGTTAGTTTGATGGAAACACGATGGTATTGGAATAGGAACGGGCTACTTGTTCAGGCGCAGGTTCATCTGCATAGCCCTTCCTTATTCCCACTAATGAGTTTCTGTCATGCTAGCGTAGTTTAGGGTGTTAGTCGGATACTCTGTATCAAAATACAATTACCTGACTAATCATTTCACTCGACTTAACCGAACACTAGAAAAGGTTAGGTGGAACTCCAGGTCCTAAATCTAGAGGCAAGATACAAGTTTGGATTAATTCAGTGTAACTTTAGTGTTACAACACCGAATCACTGTAAAAGCAATCCACACACACGAAACTTGACTACAGACACCCGATATGTCAGGTTTTCCAACCAAAGCCGAATGCTAAAATATTGGCATGCACTTGTTTGTCTAGGGTAGGATTTGCATGCCAAAATACCTGGATCAACAATTTGTTAAAACACATTCACTTGACAATAACAAACACCTTGTCTGTTATTAATATGTTGCGTGTTATCTTTCTGCACTTGTTTGCCATGCAGGTCGAGCCTGATCCCTAAGCCGAATAATATTAGGGTTCAACGCCCTAATCATCGATCATAGGGTCCAACGCCCTAGCCATCACTCACAGGGTCCAACGCCCTACTCAGTGAGAGCGTACACCGAATTTCAATTCTTCGATCTTTTCCCTAAACTCACGGTGAGTTAGAGCGGAATAATAACCGAGCGCGAATCGACTGGAATTCGACCCTTTTTGTAATTTGTATTTATTGTTTTCGAGAGCATTGTAAGAATTTTATTATGTATATTCATTCTGTAAGAATTCCAGTCGGTGAGCGAGCGTTCCGAGAGTCGAATTAATCGAATTGGTCTAATGCTTGCCCAAACACAAGTAAATCCAAGATCTCGCGGTTTCGATTCACGCGGAGATTCAACCTCCAGGGTTCGATGAACTATAACACAAGATTGTGAATCGATTCCCCGACACATGTGTTTACTTCTCTCTCGGCTTCTCAACCGACATCATTTAGTTCACTGAATTTTCGGTGTCAAAACATGCGAGCCGAGCACAACTTAATCCACGCGATAAATAATAAAACATGCAAGCCTAGCAAACCAGAGTACCGAAAGGGCGTGCGGGATATAGGCGCACACGTTACATTAACCCCAAAACTCAGACTTTCTGGGTCCACACAGATTACTGCCTTAACAACAATTAGGTGTTCCATACCCCTAGACCCGAGTAACTTATCTCCCTCGACCTTCGGATCGTAAAATGATAAGTGGCGACTCCTTCTCACGCGTGTCCGTCACGCGTCCCCACGGGAAGGTGGACACTCCCAAGCCACGCGATCCAAAAGCGCGCAATGCGGGCCCCGACTAGAGTCCACATTCGGGTTCGTACATAGTCCAAAGTCGCATTTCGGCTCTAAAATGACAAACTTCTCTGTGATTGGCCTTTAGAGGAAATGCCATGTATCAATACCCCATTTTGGTCCATCAAGCAGACAAGGCTCATTGACAGTATGCAACACCATGACTCGAGTGTGGATACATTCGAAAGGCTCAACAGAGGAAGAAAATCACTATTCACCTCAAATCAGCAAAATTGAGCAGATGACATATGCACATGACAGAAGAGTAGCCTTGGTTATCAGAAGCTAACGGAGTGATCAGAGAGCTCAACAATGTCCAAAACCGACATTTCCAGCGTACCACGTGGACGGTCCTATTTTTCGATAGTTCGCTCGTCCATCGGAAGGTAGCCAATATTGGACTTCAAAAATCCACATCGATGCCAAACAGATGAAAAGTGTCTTCAAATGCATTTCGCAAATCATTTGCCCTATACAGAACAATTTTTTGTATACAAACAACTTTTCAGTGGAATTCCAAAAATGCCAGTTTCTTAGAGAAAAGTTAATTCCAAATATCAGATGCGGCCATGCCCCACAAGCATACAGAGCATAAGCAGTGCTTCAGATTATCTTTTGGAAGCCATACAGACACCCCGAATGACTTCCGAGCGACAAAACGGGGATACCCTTCTTCGGAAGAGCATAGCCGGAGACTGGTCTGATGGAATAACGGCTAACGAAGTTGACTCTATATTGACTTGAAAACTCCAACGGACAGACGCAATTGGGCAAATCAGACAGCAAAACCCTTTTCGGTTTCCCGAGTAACCTCCGAGGAGCACAAAAGGCCATTTTCAGTGAAAATCCATATCCGGAAGTCCTCTTTGGGGAAACTTGACGCCGGATGCCTACCTTACCCTCTCTTAGCCAAAATATCTTGGAGAGGTTGAAGACAACACTCAACTTCTCATCAATGCTCATCAATACTTATCAATGTCTTATCTCTTCTTCATTAATGCAATGGAAGAAGATGAGGCTTGATATTTTCTTAATCAAACCGAAATTTGCTAAGTATGGGGGTTAAGAGCAATTGCTTTTGCTAATTGTGTCATTAGCTTTGCCTATAAATTGCCCAAAAGTGATTAAGTTAATCACTTATCATCTTGCACACTCTCCCTAAGCTTTATCTCTCTAGAAATCCTCTCAAGTCCATAGCCAAGAACTAGCAAGCTTCAACATTGCAAAACAAAAGGAAAACCGAAAAGATTTCTTAAGAGAAAGCCTTAGATTCTTAAGTTGAAAACCGATGTTCATCATCTCGGCTTAAGTTTGAAAATTCTCAAACTCCATGGAGTTTATATTTTGGACCCTTGGAGTTCAGTGGTGAACTTGGTTTTTTTTTATTTAAGCTCTTTAAATTATGATTTTAGGTGTATTTTAGGTTTTGAAGTTCATCCCGTGCTCTCGAGTGAATAGTAACAGCTCCCGTGCGCTTGCCGTGCGCCTGCCTCGTGCCCGCCCGCGCTCCTGGCATCCCAGCCGCGCATCTGACACCTTCCAACACCCTTGGTCGTGCGTTCCAACCTCCGAACGCCCATCCAAGCATACCCGAACGTCCATTCAAGTGTTCCATTGAGGTATCCGACTCTCAAACACTTCCCCGACTCTTTCCTCGTATCCTGAGGCAAGGTATAACATTCTCGACTTAGAGAAGTTAGGACTTTTACATTATTTGTATGTTTACGAAGTAATATGATGTTCTAAACATGTTTAGCTCACAAGACTTAATTTTTATACACTTTCATATTATATTATGCATGTTTATTACCTTGTAATTTGTTTGCATGTCGGAAAAAGGGTTGGATCGTAGTTTAGAAGTCATTTCCAACCCGGGAGAAGCAAAGCAACTCTCGGCCATCTCTTGAAATAGAGATACCGAGACTTGTTTTGCTCTTTTCGGGTTAGAATATGTCTTCTTGGCCCGATCCAAGTTAGTTTCCGAGTTTGTTTTATTTTTCCCGCATGCATGAAGCCGGTATTGTTTTATTGATTCCGCAAACAACATGTTTGTGCATGCTTCCATGTTTGAATGCGTTAAAACAAATCATGGCAATACCGGCTTTTGTCAAAAACATGTCATTATCGTGTTTGTTGTTTGAGCATACGAGAAACGATTGAAAATAAGACGAGGAAACCTCGTGGAACCTAATACGGGTTATGAGACCTCTCGATTTTCTCCAACGAGAATTGGCCGAGAGTCTCATAGAGTTATTCGGGTCCCATGAGGCTTCCTCTTCCCGTTTTAAGTCCGTTTCTCGATTTTCGTGTAATTTGCAAGTTCATTTACACCGAGAACCTCACATGAAATGTCTTTCAAACGAATATGCATGGATTTGGGTATCGATGACTCATTCGGGTTCATTCGGTTATGAGAGTATTTTTGGTTGTTCAACCAAATTATCCTCGATCATTATGAAACCGTCTCGGTCATCGAATCACGAATCGTTTTCACAATTAATGCATTCGGCAACAACCTTAAGCATTAATACCACGAACGGGTTAATCGAGCGCTCACACGGTTAATTCATTCGATCTTAAACAACTTTGCACGAATTGGACATTAATTTGTAACTCGCGTCGATGAATTACAAAATGGTGTTAATGCCCTTTTCAAAACCCTCATATTTTCAAATCCGTATTGCGTTGTTCCTCTTTTCTAAAAACAAATTTTCAAATCAAGGGCAAGAACATCGTTTTATGATTTGGCGATATCCTAGCGCAGTTTAAAGTGTCAGTTGGGTATTCTGTATAAAAATACAATTACCTGACTAATCTTTTCACTCGACCTAACCAAATACTAGATAATGGTTAGGAGGAATTCTAGATTCCAAATCTAGAGTCAAAACACAAGTTTGAATGAATTTAGTGTAACTTCAGTGTCACAACACCGAATCACTGTAAAAGCGATCCAAACACATGAAACTTGACTACGGACACCCAATATGTCAAATTTTCAAACCAAAGCCGAATGCTAAAATATTGGCACGTGCTTGTTTGTCTAGGGTAGGATTTGCCTGCTAAAGTACCCCGGATCAATAATTTGTTAAAACACGTACATTTGACAATAACAAACACTTTGTCTGTTATAAACATGTTGCGTGTTGTTTTCCGTACTTGTTTGTCTTGCGGATCGAGCTTGATCCCTAGGCCGAATAATATTAAGGTTCGACGCCCTAATCATCGATCACATGGTCCAACGCCCTAATCGTCACTCACAGGGTTCAATGCCCTATTCACTGAGAGCCCACTGAATTGCATTCTTCGGTTGTTTCCTAAACTCACGGTGAATCGAGTGGAATATTAACCGAAAGCGAACTGAATGGGATTCAATCCTCTGTAATTTGTAATTTTTTGTATTTATTCAGAGAGCACATTGTAAGGATTTATTATGCATTCGTCATTGTAAGAATCTCATTCAGTGAGCGAACGGTTCGAGAGCCGAATTAATCGAATCGGTCTAATGCTTGCCCAAAGGAAAGTAAATCCAAGATCTCGCGGTTCTGGTTCATGCAGGAATTCAACCTCCGTGGTTTGATGAACTGTAACACAAGATTGTGAACCAATTCCCCGACACCCGGGTTTACTTCTTTTTCGGCTACACAACTGACATCGTTTAATTCATCGAATTTACAGTGTCAAAACGCGCAAGCCGAGCGCAACTTAATCCACGCGATGAATAATAAAACATGCAAGCCTAGCAATCCAGAGTACCGAAAGGGCGTGCGGGATATAGGCCCGCACGTAACATGAACCCCCGAATTCGGACTTTCAGGTTCTGAATAGACCAATGCGTTAACAACAACTAGGTGTTTCATACCTCTAGACCGGGGTAACTTATCCGCCCTTGACCTTCGGGTCGTAAAATGATAAGTGGCGAGTCCTTCTCTCACGCGTGTCCGTCACGCGTCCCCACGGGAAGGTGGACACTCCCAAGCCGCGCGATCCAAAAGAGCGCATGCGGGCCCTGACGAGAGTTCACATTTGCGTCCGTACACCATGGGAAGTTCGATTTTGCCTTCTTCGAGTGGCTAAACTCGCACCTGACCCCCCGAGCATTGCTGGAAGCAACAAGCCCAGACCTAGAAACGCCTTTTCGAGCTGTGTTGTTGATAGCTTTTAGCTTTCGAACCACTGGAACAGAATTGAACACTCTCTTGTACGAACCTGAGCTAACATATTGCACGCCTTTGGACACAAGCTGAGCTAAAGACTCAGCCCCCTAGATTTCACGTTTCGCAACCTCAAGTTTTGAGAATCACAACCATCATCGCTCAACTTTCGGGGCATAGGGTTGGGCTTGCACCCCACACCTCGAGCTTTGCTGAAGACACAAAATCATCTATGGAACCCAACTTTCAAGAATTAGAGGTCACATACCTGGACTCTTGAGGCATGAAATCGGTCTTAAATTCGACCCCTTAAGAGTTCAAGCTCTTGTTTCTTGACTCCATAAGTGCAGGCTGAGGAAGAAACTTCAAGGGCCTCGAAGCATCATTAATGAGCTCAACTTTCAGCCTTTTTTTGTTCTCCTTCGAAATCGAGTTTCATAAGTGATTCTTAGCCTCGAGCTGTTTCTCTAAGGTCACGTTCTTGTATGTGCCGCTGTTACTTTTTAAAATCCACTTCGGGATCCACTTTTCTATAGGATGGGGCCGATTTGTTTGGCATGCCTTGCTTCCCCAAGCCGGTCGTGGTAAAGTCGGCGGCTTGATCATTTCTTGTAGAACTAACTTTGCACAAGCCATACATAATTTCTCCTACTCATTTAACTTTCGAAGAAGCCTCATTACCTCCTCGATAGCCTATAAAGAGATGTCATCTTTTGGCTTCCGCCTCGAGGAACTCGACCTCAAGTTAGTGGCGCCATCTAAGATAGGTGTTGTGGATGGGAACGGCCCTATATCGACTTCCATGTATTTCTCTTTGCTGCTCCTGCTTGCTTTCATTGATGAAGTGGAAGAATTTCCATATTAAACCTTGATTGAGCCACACCAATTTTTTGATCGGCATTAGCTTGATCTTCAGGATTGGCCCGAGTTGATTGTTGCTCAAACTCTTCTCCAAGTTGATGCTCCAAAATAGTATTATTAACACCAGGAGGTTCGAGTACATTAACTCCCAATAAAAGCTGAGAAAAATTCGTCGTGCTCGGCTTTTGCGGCGAAATAGGTCTCGGTAGAACGATCTCGTCTTGTGTCAACGGTCTATGATCGACTATTTCTTCTTCGAATGGATATTTCTCACATGATGCTGCTGAAGAGACTTCCTCACTCGATTTGGTTGCTAACACCACGAGAGGCTGAGTTGACTAATCCGCCCAATTTCCTGAGCTTCAGTTATGAAATTTTTGACTGACTTCTTCCTTCGATGAAGACGGTGGCGATGATGGGGTTGATGATGCTCGCACCAGAGGCTGAGATGTAGACGAAGGTTGAGTTGATTTTTCTACCTTTAGATTTGCATAATATTCCCTAGCCATTTGTTTAATTTTCTCAAGCTTCTCGTCCCACGAACATTGCTTTGCCTTTAATTGCTGCAAGTGATGTGGTTCCTCCTTAATCAAAAGCAATTTTGTTATCGATGATGAAGAACAACTTGATAGAGGCATCGAGTAGCCCACCAATGTTGGAGAACATGACGAAGGTGGCTGAATTTGAAAGTGAGGTTAAAGTTATGCTTGTTGAACCGATGGCTGAAGCTAAGCTTGTGCCATAGGCTGAGCTTGGACTAGAGGCTGAGCTTGCACTGGAGGCTGAGCTAGCGCTGGAAGCTGAGTTGGCATTGGAGGCTGAGGCTGAGACTGAAGTGGTACTTGTGACTGACAAAGATTAGTTGACCACTGTGTATCTTGTTGTAGAGGTGGCCGATAATTGATTAGCCATTGTTGCGTATAATCCACCAATGAAGTCCAGTAACTAGTTGAAGGTGTTGCATAACTAACCGCTTTTGGCTGTGGATAGTTATAATAATTTGACGATGGCGAGCAGCTGGTCGATGAATATGGTGAAAAGTAAACACCTTCCATTGAAATAGTACTACTTTAGTGTGTCCCGCTACATGTGCCAAATTGTTTCTTTACGTTGAAAATTGGTAGCGGGTAGATGATGAGAAAACTAGGCGTGCTAGGGCAATATCCCAAGAAAATAGAAACCGACGCGACACTAGTCAGCCCCACCGATACAGGGCGTCGTACCACAACCTCGAGAGTTCATGGGAATGAACAATGGCTGAGTTTCAAATAAGTGAAGTAGACAGTTGAATGTGCCTCAGTTGATCTCGTGGCTTAGGGATTTAGCCGCTATGAGTTCTCCACTATTTCTTCGTGCTATGTTCAATCACGGCTACTAAGACCATGCAAAGGAAGGTTCACGACCTTTAATGACCGAAAAGAAGGAGTCTAGGCCAGAACCTAGACTCGATGGAATAGACGGCCCGAAAGCCAATCCTAAGAATGATGCAACCATGAACCCCAAAAGATGATGCAACCACGAACCCCGAAAGATTTGTTACGTGTGCATCTTAACCTCATAAAGCCAAGAGATGCCGCACTTAGGTCTGGAAACCTAAGCTCAGGTGGAAACCCGTTCCTTGTCCGGAAGCTCGAAAAGGGATAGAAGAATAGGTGCTGAATGATCGGCCAGTGCAAGGAATTAAAGGTGCATGGGATTGAAGTGCTAGAAAGGTAGATATAGAAGGTGCGGCAATATAAGTGCGATGAAAGTAAACTGCTAGAAAGAAAAGAGAGAAAAAGTGTAATGCAATTGATAGTTGTGCCGAAGGGGGACTACAATAAACTCGAAGACATGTATATATAGACGTGTACATGAAGCCCTATAGAATGTATCGTAATCAGATACGCCTATAAAATACGACATAAAGATCTTATTCAAAAGAGAAATTGACTACCTAATCTTCCTAAATTGCCTAAAGATAAGATATAAAATAAAATCGGAGGTATATCCGACTAATCCAACTTCCTAACAATGCGAGAATATTACATACTTGCTTTACAAGAAAAAGTCAGTTGCCATAATTTATCCACCCATTGTCACCTCTATTGATTGGAGCCTACTTCCACATATTTGCTATATGCATTATATGCAAATATCTCTATGATGGGCTCACTTTTGTTTGCTGGGCTTAATTGAAATGGGCTGGACTAATTAAACTCTGGACCTCCTCCTCAAGGCATGGGCCTCTCTATAAAATTCGGACTCCGATTCAACCAGGCTCGCATTATGATAATTGCAGCTTGCCTCTTCCAAACCCGACCCAACATATATGCAAAACCTGAGAAAACTATCGAAATTACCGATTACACGTCATGACTCGGTAATCTTCACGAATTACGGAAAATTAGTATAAACAAATTTTATTCATTTTCTATTAGATATAATTGAGTATTATTAAATATAGTGATAGAGAGAGGTACATATATATATATATATATATATATATGCAATGTGTCTTTTTGAATTGGGAATGCACCATGATTTAATTCTGAATTAAGAGGCACAGCTAGTAGCCGTCAGCGTGAAAACTCTTCAGTGCGTTAGATAATTTTTCTTTTTTGAATTTCTATAAGGTACTATTTTTCTTTCAAGGGAAATTAATACAAATGGTCAAATAGAAAATAAAAAATATGTCTTCGTATATTGAATGAATGAATGGAGTCTAGGAAGATGTCCGCGTACATTGAATCGACAAAATATGAATTAACGTTTGGCGGCCATGTCCATCATGAAAATAGAGAGAGAGGGAGAAAGGGGAAAGAGAGAGAAGAGGATTGTGATGAGGTTGGTGGCCCAAAACTAGCGGTCACTACCATATGCAACTGCCACAAGTGGCCTCAGGGCCCAGAGGGTACTACTGGACCTCGTCACTAAGCATTATGCATGTCAACCGTAACGGTCGTCATTGGCTCCGTCCTCCAACAATGGTAGGGTAGTCGAAGGGATGTTTGAGCGGAGTTTGCAAATATTCTCCTTTACCTGTTTGTTGTTTATTTTTTGAAAGAAAAATCTTATTTTGTTACTAGTTTTTTATTTACTTTATCTTGTGTAGTCTCGGTGGTGGGGGTTCCTCGCCGGAAACTATCCCGCAGATTACGTCACTAGAGGTGTCAGACGCCTCTAGCAACCTCCCCTAGGGGTCAATCGCCGGCGGGGGCATACTAACAGCTGGGGATGCCCTTCTCTCTTTAGTAATTTTCGAAGAGAGAGAGAGTGGGGACAAATTCGGTAGCGAGGGCTCCCTGCCAATGATTGACCCCTCAGGAAAGGTCGATTGGAGGTGCCATGGGGACTTCTTGACCTGCAACTACCCCTCAGGGGAGGTCGCCAGAGGACTTCGACACCTCCAGTGATCTCTTATGAGGACTTGTTGCTGGCAAAAGAGCCCCACTGTCAAATATGCCCCTTTCGCAGTTTTTTTCTATTCGTTAAATTAAACAATTGTAATTTTTGTAAACAATAATTTTTAGACAAAAAATGTGTATTTAACGGAAAAATGAGCGGTCGGACTTAAGTGACAAAGGTTGAAGACTAAATATGACTTTTCCCTTTCTTTCTGTAAGTGGATAGATATGGAGAAAAAAAAAATACTATTATGTTAATTTTTTATGTTTTAAATTAGATTAATAAGGCGGATAAGGCATTATAAATATAAGAATATAATTTTTGAAAATTTTCTCTATTGGTATTGACTTTTATTGTTATTATTACTAGGGAAATAGTCTACGCTATGCTGCGGGAAAAATGCGGGTGGACTCGTGAGTAGTCTGTGATATCATATTATCATAGATTTGAATCAATCCTTGCATGCATATCCGCTTAGAGGCAAAAATTAAGGGATCGATTAGAGACATTACAACAGAGATATAACACCCCAACATAATCAACTTCGTGTTATTTCTCCTCTAATTTTATATAAATTGGAGCGGCACATAATATACTATAAGAGCAAAATGCATGTGAGTATCAAAGTGGAGTAAGCTCCATCTTTGCATTATTTGACCTATTCTAGTTAATTGTATAGATAGATATTCTAGTTAATTATATAGATAGATACTCTTGTTAATTGTATAGATAAATGAAAGGATTAATTGTGCCATATAGCCTGACGTTTGAAGGAATTCTTAGTTTTAGCCCAAACTTTATTTTTTACTTGAGATATCCCAACGTTGACGTGTTGGTTTCACATCTATCCCAACACTAATTTTCCGTCCAAAATTGACGGAATTGCACACGTAGCACGTTAATTTCACATCTATCCCTACAAAATTAACGTGCCACGTGTGCAATTCCGTCAATTTTGGACGGAAAATTAGTGTCGGGATAAATGTGAAACCAATATATCAACGTTGGGATATCTAAAGTAAAAAATCAAGTTTGGGCTAGAACTAAGAATTTCTTCAAACGTTAGACTATATGGTGCAATTATTCCTAAATGAAATATGCTAATTTTATTATTCTTTTGAAGAACGTAAAAAGAAATCAAAAGCGCAGGACAAAAATTAAAAACAATTAAAAGTTTGTTGGTGAAGTTAAAATGAGAAAAAAGGACAGGTGGCGTCCTCTCCTTGAGACGGACTTGTTTTCATTATTGTTAATTAAAAAAACATAATAATAATAATAATAATAAATAATAATAATAATAATAATAATAATATAATATTATTATTATTATTATTATTATTATTATTATTATCATTATCATCATCATCATCATTAAGTTACTTTTATAGATTATTTATATAGACTTATCGTTAGTTTGTAGCGACTGTAATTATGTTTTATTAAAAAAATAATTTTATCAATTAATTTCAATAGTTGATTAGTAGTTTCATATTTATTAATTTGATGCATTATAATTATTTAACAATAGGATAATTCGTAATGTTAGATAGATTTATACTTTCCTTATAAAATTTTAAGTGTATATTATCTTAGTATTTTAGTAGTTATTATTAGGGGTGTGTACGGGTACCGAGTATACTCGGAATCGATCGAAACTACCCGGTAGGGTAGGGTCCGGTTAGCTCGTATTGAAAATAATGTAGGGTCCAGGTATTAAAATCAGAAACTGGTGAAAATTGATTCCAGTTCCGGTTCTTGCTTACAAGGTACTCAAAACCGAAATTGGAACCGGTACCCGGAATCGGATATTAAAAAAAAAAGAGAAGGAAAGAGTAAAGTTATTGTCTTCAGATTACTGAATCAGAACAGAAGCACTTGCAGAACAACCGAAACCTAATCTCCATTTTGTTCTCTCTATCTCTTCTCTCCGTCTCTTCTCTAGCCGTCTCCGAGACTCCGATTTCTCCCTCTCGCTCTCTATTGCCAATCCCGACTCTTCAGAGGCTCCCTACCGTCTTCAACTCTCCGCCAAGGTAAAGTTCAATACTCTTCCACAATAGTAGGATGAATTGTCCCCACAAGTAAAAACCTGCATCAACAGAAACCAATACCATTAGAAAGCCAATAAGAATATTGATCAAGATTATTTTCGAAATATGAATACATCAGCAAGTGTTTACTGAAAACTGAGAATTTATGAGTTTCAAACCTCTTTAGATTGCATGACAAAAGCGACAAGATTGTAGGAGGTCGACACTTGCAATACATGAGCTGGGTATCGAAAACAAATTGGGGTGAATGCTACATATTGTGTTATTTCAGCACTATGACCGAGTACACCTAACAAACTAGATCTGCAAGAATACACCGATGATTCATGAAGTAGCAAAGTATGATATCTCCCAGTTGTAAACTGCATCTGGTTGAGAATTAGACATGGAATTAGAACTTGTCCAAGAGCCCCCACGTGAAGTAATAACTAATGGTTTACACAATATGTTGAGGTGATTACTGATTATGGATGTGACATTTTCGGTTTTATTTAGCGAGACAAAAAAATTTTACAGTTTCTAATAGGGCATCCGGAACTTGTGATATAATATAGGTTTCGGGTAGATTATAATTCCAGGATTCAACAAGGTAAGGTCTGGTTCTAAAATCTTGAAACATGTCCCTTATAGGGTAGGGTTCGGATATCGTAAAAAATATAGCGTACCCGAAACCGATCACCTCTAGTTATTATGCCAACATAAAAGAACGTACAATACACGGATATATCCACTAGTACTACACATATAAAAGTATGAATTTTACTTTTTTGTTTCTCCATGTTTACTTTCCAAAAATACCTTTTACACTTTAAGAACTATGCATCAAAATCCCTCTTAAGGTCTCTTCAATTATAATCTATTACACATATAAAAGTATGGTGCTCCCTTTTCTATTTCTCCATATTTACTTACCAAAAATACCCTTTAAACTTTAAGAAATATGCATCAAAATCCCTGTTAATGTCTTGTCAATTATAATCTTTTAAAATATTATCGCATGTGCATTTTCATGTATAATATGTTCTCCGAGTCAATCACCTCTTTCTGCGAGTACCTATTCATTAATAAAAATCGCTCTTGACATTCAAGCTCTGTACAAAATATAGACTTTACGTAAAAAATGATCAAGCAATTACTTTAGTATTTACAAATCACCACGAGCAAAATTAAGTGACTTTGCTTTACTTTTTTTTATTTTTTTATTTTTATATATTTATAACTTCGAAGGAACATGAAAGTTTCTTTCAAGTGACCCTCTCTACATTTCCCACTCAAAATTTTCAGTCAAATATTCCCCTCCCGAAAATTCTCTGTTCTATTTTGTACCTTTTCACCCTCTGTATATACCCCTCATATTATTTCTACAAATTTTGATATAAATTACCCTTCTCGAAAAGTGTCTTCTCCATTTTGTATCTTCTTATCATTTCTCCATTTTCTTTTTCAAAAGCAGCCCTCCTCATAGGTATCCTTTTCATTTCGCACCCTTTGACCCTTATCTATAACTATATCTATCCATGCATATAAATAGTTTAATTCAAATTTATATCTCTTCATATTCTGGTGAATACACTTTCATTCAATAGAATAACTTAAATTAACAAGAGGACCCATCTCTGCTTATTCTTTTGCTCGCCCTGAAAATGACTGCCATCCTCATTCTTTTCATCGTGCAGGAAATGATAAAGGTATCTTGAAGGACAAGAATTATGAAACATCGGCAAGTCGTCTTTGTTCATCATCAAGGTAGAGAAACTCTTCATTTGATACGGAACTGTAAAAAATCTACATAATCCCATGAAACAAACATTAAATTGGTTTGCATGCATTATTACTTCTCCCTTTGTGTCCAAGTTCGTTAATTTTTTGACGCCCAATAAATATGGTCAAGTATGGAGTTCTTGTATTGTGCCAATGGTCTATTACCCTGTATATGTTTGTCATTCTGTGATTCTTGTTCGTCCTCCAGTAGATTTTACTCAAAGAAAAACAATGCGTCCTCTTGGATTATGCGTATAATGGGGGTTCAAAACCGACAATTCACAACGAATGCATATTTACAATTAGCGTAAAATAATAATATTGCGGCCATCGGCATATTATTATAATAATCAATACTGTGGCTTGCTTTTAGGGTAATATTCTCATTTTTATTTAACCTAATAAAGCCAAAGCTTCCTCCTTTGAGGACTTACATATATAACAGGACCTCAAGGGATACTGGAAGGATAAAGAAGCTCTCAACTTGCAGACAAATATTTAAAAGTAAGCACTTTGTCTTACTAATCAACTCAATGCATTAATTTTTTGATACAATATGATACATTGGGGAAGAATTAAACTGCTTCCACATTGTCCATGGGGTAAAAAAATTTGCTTCTAGATTGCTGAGCTTGCCATGTTCACTTTTATTTCGATCTGTTATTCTTTTATGTCAGATGTCAATAACTGTATAGGCTAGACAAGGAGCTTGTTACGGATCTGTGAATCAGGTTGAATCCACGTATGATTCTCGTGCTCATGAACAAGGTTGAATCCTCAAGTCTCGTACCGATTTCCCTCTTGAATCTCAAGTCAGACAAAAGCCTTGCCGAGAACTAATAGTGTGTAATAGCCTAAATTAGTGACGTACCTTGATATTTATATTGAATCGCACATATATCTGTTACCTGATCCAGAGAGATTCTCGGCATACTGTGGATATTCAAGAGATAAACAAATCCGGAAAGCAATCTCATATTGCTTGATAGGCAAGCATCACACACATAACGCGCAGCCACATGAGCTACTCCCCTCATGGGCTCGTTGGGCCTCGGGTCCGAAAACCTGGTCCCTAACAGAGCTTTTAATATGCAATCTTTGTAATAATTTTCTTTTGGGTGGGATATTTTAAGGTTTAGATAAGGGTGAACCGGAGATGGGGAGTATCTATATATATAATATCTACATGTGGTATCATCCCCATTTACTTGAAATATAAGGCATGCTGACCAGCATGGATTGATTCCGATGATTCGACACTTTATTTTCGTTACGCAAAGTTTTTTGAGTTTTAGTTTTGTGAGTGAAGAAAATTCATAATTGAGAGAAGTTTACCCATTAGTGGGCCGATTCAGCTCGAACCTAGAATAGTCAGTTTATCTCGTATTGGACTCAAAAAGAAAAAAAGAAGGTACGCCTCCCCTGTATTCACTCAATAAAATGATGGTATTATACACATGTACACACTTTAAGTTTTTTTTATGTATATGTTTTGCCATCCAAGAACTAAAGGCCTTTCGAAGAGAACAGGTTCAAGAACAAGAAATTCAGGTATGTCCTACCATTGCAGTAATTCTGAATTTATTAATAAATTTTGCCATTTTTATCAAAAAACAAAAAAAGAACAAGAGGTTTAGTAAATTAATATACTAAGTGTATTTTTTTTATTTTCATCCATTCGTATATATATATATATATATATAAAACTAGTTTATGCTCATTTTGTTATGATCAAAAAGAAAATAAGGAACCAAATTTATAATGAACCCTACCATATTTTAAGTTTGTTTTCCGGTGAAATGTACGTATTTTAAGTTATAAACTGCTCATTTTATTTTATTTTATTTTATTTTTGTGAAATAGGCTTTTCCATTTTGCATGTATTGGCTGACGAATTGGCTGATGGCTCTCCAATTTTCTCAAATTGTTATATTTTACTTGCGATTGGAAGAATGAATTAGTCCCGGATTATTGTAAGTCTATTGATTAAGTATCTTAGTATTCTGATGTTAGTTTCATCTACTTGCAACTGTGACTCAAGCCTACATGTGATAAGATGGATTTCCTATACCATATATGTAAGTAATTGAAGGATACCCTTTTCTTGATCGTTGATCTATTGAGATGGATCTGCAAAGCCCTTAGCACATTGGTCACATAGTACAAGCATGAAAAGTAAAACTTCTTAGTGCAGTATGTTCTAAAATTAATTGGTAAACAAGATTTTTTATTATAATACTTGGAATCGTATTCATCGAAAATACAACACTTGGAATCTTGTAGCTTCTGAAAATTGCAATATGTATGTGATATATCTAGACAATCATATCTCGAAATTTCACTATAATTGATGAACTATTTCATGAATTAACTTTTTCTGACGGAGAGAAATGAGTGAACTTTCTTTAGATGTATTATATAGTGGTTTTGCGTTACACGCACATGCATTTCTACTAGTTACTCAAAGAGAGATAACTTTATAATATTTAGATAGATATGTACATACAATAGGATTTTTATTCTCCCCGTAGTTTATGCAGAGGAAGTTATAACTTGTTTAGTACATGGAATCACATTGCAATAATACTCATATATTTGCATGAAAAGCAAAGGCGCTCAGTATCTATATAAGTAGCCGTAGCATAGTACCCCGGTTACGTAACACAAGCATATGTCACATTATAGAACATCCAACAGCATTATCGTCACTGAAATAAGCACCAGGCTTGTCCTTCACCAAGTCCGAGTAAGCCGGCTGGTCAAAATAACTGATATGGCCTCGTCTCGAGTATCTGTTCCTCCCGTGGTGGTTATAATTGGAACCAGAGTAATTGTGCGGTATTGATGCAAAGAGGTGCGAGCTGGTCGAGTAGTCATCACCGTTTATGCGGTTGCCATGATAGTACTGATTGTAGGTGTATTCCATGTCGTTATTAAGCTGGTATGGCCATGGCTCAACCACCTTCCCCGTCTTCTTCATTGCCTTAAGGACCTTCCGCTGATCGGCAAAACCCATGACTGTCACCTTCTGCATGTACCGATCTATTTCTATCTGGTGAATTCCTGATACATATGAAAATATATGAACATTTTCTCAGTTACAATACATAAGTCGAAAATGTATGTACGGTAGTACTTGCAAGTAAATTACTTATATTTTAAGTAAATTATTTGATCCCAAGTAATTTTACTTGTTTTTTACATAATTTACTTAGATTATAGGTAAAATTTGAAAATTTTCAATTAAACACATGTATATCCCATGTACCGTGAATGCATTTCAAGTGTACATATAGTAGAATTTTTCAGTTTTTGATATCAATCAATCATCAATTATAATGTATAAAAGTCAGGTTGTCACATATATGAGAAAGTATCACATAAGCGAAATTACGAATCCTTGCCTCCACATTCATTGACCTTTCTATTTCAGTTCGGTAAACTTACATTATATTATACTTGTGTCATATTCGACGCATTTCAGCTATGTATCCGTATTATTTGTATGTAATAACACATGAATTTTTTTTTATAAGTTTAAATTTTTCTCGATTATTAAAAAAAAACCTAGATATATGTGAAATTGTTCAAGTTCAATGTGCCCCATCTCAATAAATACAAGATACAAAAACTTGGATCTTCACAAATGAAGTTCCTTTCTTTAACCATTGGTTGAACACTGTTGAATTTATATTACATCATTATTGCTATTCGCGATTCTACTGGGATAAATTACGTGTTTGCTCACACTCACCATGTCTATTATTTTTTCAATCTACGTGGCAAAATATGTAGTATTTTTTTAGGCGTACGCTCGCCTAGTAAACAAGAAATTCCACGTTTGATTATTGGTGGGACTACCCATGTCTCTTCATCAGATATTAAGATTTTTATTTTATTGTACTAAGCCCATAATCCATTCTTGTAATTGCGAAATATGTAATTTTAACATTTTCTTAATTTTTTGTCTATTTATTTGTATATTATATAAGTAATTATCTACTTTTATGCTCCATTTTCCGAAATTGCGGGACCACTATATAATAGGGAAAATAAATTACTATTTCTCTGCACATATATATATATATATCTGACGTAGTTTATTTTATTGGTTGCTTTAGATGGCAAAAAAGGTAATTTGTATTTTTCCTAATAGATATTAGTAAGGAAAACCCACAAGGGTAGTTTTGTGTTGCTGACTTTGTAATTCATTTTTTTAAAAATAAGTTGACTAGTATACAACTTGCCTTTCAACTTTTTGAGAGCCTTCCTTATCTTGGTCTCACATCCCGAGCAATCCATTTGGACATACATCTCCAAAATCTGAAACTTGAACAAATAAAATCAACCCTCTTGCACCAATAAGTTAAAGAAATAAAAGTTAAAAGAAATAAAAATAAAAAAAGAAACGCTTGACCTTCCTATCCATTTATTATATACTAAACAAAGGTTTTCGTTTTCCTCTTCTGCATAATGAAAATCTTGCCAAGGAAGGTGTCCATAACATCAATGCCTTATATGTAACGAGTATATCACAGGTTAATATCATAAACCAATAAGAGTTTTCCCATATCTCTTGATTTTTAGAAATATCACAAAAAAATCAATTGTTAACAAAAATAATTTGTTTTATGTATGTGATACAATGTCACGTGATATACCCGTTAGACACAGTACCTTCTTGTCTATTGAACTGGTTGGTTGGCCAAGTCAATATATACATATATATATATATATATATATGATTTTATCTTGATGAAAACTTAAAATACATGAACGTCTCTTTCTATATTGGTTAAATATATGCATGTCTGAAGCTGCATCATTGTAATCAAGAAATTATTTAATTAATCAATTTATTTTTATATCGTTTTCATTTTGGCGCTAATGTTCAATGTCACGCTGTTGACGCACAAGGAAGCACATTTTTCATGCCATGTCCTTATGCTTAACAAAGCTTAGAGCAATTTTCTTAGCAGAAGCATATCCTCAATATTTCAAGAGATGTTCATGCATGTCAATCAAATCTTTCATGAAGGATGGACCGGAAGGGTCTAGCAGCGGATGCAGTTGCATGTCTCAAATATATTTTTTTTGACTGTCTGACCTTCATGAAATAGTTAAATCTCTAAAGATCACCCGATGCCTTCATCCAAACTATCTTGGTCTATGTCTATTTTTTCCATTATGAGAAAGTAGTATATGAGAGAGAGGGAGAGATAATTGATTACCGTCATGTTGACAAATCGTCCATGCAGAGGCCAAATGATCTTTGCTTGGTTGCTAATCAAGTTGGTGTCTTAAGTTTGGATGAAGCAGATGATGAACCGAACTATCTGCTCTTGTATATATAGTGCAAGAAGTAATAACTGGCGGTTACCTCAATGTTGGATAGAAAGTAAGAGGAAATTGCAAAAGGGAAAATGATTGTGTCACATTACATACGTCATTCTGTATTATTTTTCATATATTAGTCTGCCTCAAAACTTCAATTTATATATACTTACATACGTGTAAATATACATGTATATATATGTTTTCTTTTTGTCAACTTGGTCCTGAAAGACGAATTATCTTGTGCACATCAACAAGCGGGAAATTGCATGCAAGTTGCGTGGAATAGAAATTTAACTTATAGTATGTTCAAAAGACTAGGTCTCCAATAATATAATTCCAATACTTTAACCAAAAAAATGTCCATAATGCACCCAATTTACAAGTAATAACACTTTCCATAAAATATATTTTTAGCCAACATAAAGCCAATATCAAATAATCGCCACTCTCAATACTGTCTTCAATGATTAGTCGGTTGGACGGGGAACATTATAGAGGACCAACTTTTATGATAGATCAGTTGTAGTTTCAACGAATAAGTGTAACGATTACATACGACAGTTGAAGACTTAGAGTTCAGCATCGAAATATTAATAAATAAGCCTATGTCATAATTAAGATGATTATGTTCCACCATTTATCAGCTTAACTTTGTGAATTGAACATAAACTCATTTACTTGTACGGTCAATGAAAATCTAAATTATGAATGATTATTTAAATGGTACATGTTCAGCAACCCACATTAAGATAACAGCCCGTTGAAAAGGAGAGACGATGTGGTTGCAGAGCAATTTCCCCTGAATATACTTGTGACCCTGAGATAGAAAATGACTTACGCCATTGATCACGACGCTGCTCCGAATAACGCGCCCGCTATATTATATATTTTCCTAAAGCTTAGTAAGGAACAACAAAAAAGGAAAAATAAGAGGAAATAATCAACGTGGTTAATTCAAACGGTTTAACACTTATTTCCTTTTAATAAGGTCTCGGATTTGAGTCTTGTGAATAAAAAAAATTCACACCGGAAGTGCTTTACCCTGTAGTGGACTGATCCGGCTCAACTAGATTAGTCGGAACCCATTGAATTTTCGGATATCGGGGTGCAAAAAAAATAATGATCCGACGTGATGAGTACTCAAATGCGGAATGTCTTGGTTTAAGAAATTAATTTTTATATATGCTTTGCTGATTGAGCTACAACTCCATTTGAAATATCACCTGATTTGGGAAAAACCATTTCAATTCGCTGTAATTGGTTGGCCAAAGATTGCTAATAAACTGCATTGATTTTCTTGTTACGACGCCGTGTCAATCCAAGACTGATGGTATAGCGTATGTTCATAATAGAAATTAAGGTATTGGTGCCGGCGAAAATATATATAAGATATATTGAGTATGTTATTGACATGAATGATGTTAACAAGATGACATCATGGAACGATGGAGTCAAGAGCAAGTCCTTCAATTTACATAATCAATGAAGAGCCAAGTATTTCTTTCGGTGTGCACCCTGGTATTTGAAAGTTCAAGAGGGCTCCTACTAATCCAGTTGAACTAGATCGGCGCACTAAAGAGTAAAGCTATTATATCGTGAATTTTCTCCACTTGTGAGCTAAAAAAAACCAAGTATTTGGATGCCCTCATTAGTGCACCATCTAATTAATTATTATTATTTTATTATTATTAACTGTTGATAACTCATTCATCAATTCAACATATATATAACTCGTCCATCAGCATAAGGGAGCAAGCTGTAATTTTTTTTCCAATCGTAGACTTTTCTTTTCCTTTTTATTTTTAAAATTTATTATTTATAATTTTTTTTGTCCCTTTTACCGTTTTTTGAATTTTTCTACATGCATTATCTGAATCCCAACTAAGTTAGATTCAACTAAGATCGTTTAACATTCATGAATATTTTCTCTATTCACAAAACTCAAATTCGAAACCTCACTAACCAGAAAGAGATACCGAACCACCTATACCAACCCACGTTGATTGTCGTTATTTAGTTTAATTTGCAATAATTTGAAAGGATTTTACCTCAAAATGATCACATAGCAGATTGCAACTACCCTTCCCCTTACCTTTGGTTATTAGTTTTGTTTTTCCCGTTAAATTTCTCACCTATCTGTTCCTTCTCTACATTCCGACTATCTCTTACATAAGGGATTATCTTATCTGTGTCCATGCAGAAATAGGTCGTCATCTTATTATCATCTTTATATTCTCTCTCTCTTTTTTTAATCAAATATTTGTTAATGGTTTTGATGTAGCATGAGCATCACCGTAATTTCATCTTTATGAGAAACACACAAATTTTGTTTATCATTCTAAATCGTATTTGTCACCCTATCTTAAAAAATATATATACGACTTTTATTTTCTTATTTTCAAATCAAACCTGTTTCACCTATCTTTTCAGTTTGATATAATTAAGATCCAAACGTATAATGTGCTCATCATTATGTATTCCATATGCAATGCAGTTATCGAAAACTCATATAAAATAGACAACTAACCCCAAGGTGTTGTTCAATAAATTTAAGTATTTAAATTGGAATTCCTTAAAAATTGAATAGATTTTTTTTATTCATTAAGTAAAATTTCATCGCTCATACGCGTATGATACATGGCTTATGAAATATAGTCAATAATTCAAAATGATAGTTAAACAACACAAAAATAATATATAATCATGGTAAAAATGTACAATAACATTAATTACTACTAAAGCTGTCTGAAGGCAAAGCGCGAGTTTTCTTTTCCTAGTTATACAATTAAGCAGGGAATCCTTATTGTAAACGTTTAAAAATTAATCGGTTTTATTGGGTAATGTCAGCCAGAGGTCGTGAAAATTTTTATTGTAAAATTATTCTTTGACGACGTTCGTGCATGGTTCCCAGATTCACAAGGGAAAATATAATCCCACGTACTCTTGAAAACATTGCAAGGACGTGTATCTCCCTGATATGAGATTCTTGGTACCTCTATGTAGCCATTGTTACCATAGGCTGGTGCAAAACATTACATGTATTGATTTCCATGCATAATATTGTTATCTTCGCTCGTTAATATTCTGATCCCTGCATTGATTAGTCGGACCCATTGGATTTCCGATAGGGTGAACATCGAAAAATATATTCTGCTCTCCACTCTGTCCATTAGTGGGTTTTGACAGATCTATTTCTAATTGGGAATCAAATAAAAATATGTCCCTTCGTTAGATGGGCTGCTTATTGGTAGCTGCCCATGAAATTAGATCCAGTAGAGGGCCCGATTCAATTCACTCAACAACTAAACTAAATTATTCTGGAAAAAATGGTTCGGCGTTTGTTCCGCTTAAGCAAGGTCTCGGGTTCGAGTCTTGTGAATGCAGAAAATCTATGTTGGGAGAGTTTTATCCCTTAATAGGTCGACCCGACTTGAATAGATTAGTCGGGACTTAATTTGGCTTCCGGATACCAGAGTTCACACTGAAAAATTAACTTGAAATAAAAAGAAAATCTATTGAAGCTGTAATCAGATTTTAATTGACTAATTATAACCCAAATGGCTTCTAATTGATGTGGTTTTACATTACAACATCAACTAAGCTGAATCCACTAACAAAAGTGTTGGTTGAATGGTAAGCAGCTCACCTTGTAAGGAGGAGAACACAAGTTCAAACCTCGGGAAGCGCACTTGTTGGGAGGGAAAATAACTTTTAATGCTCAATCTCCCGACTTGATTAGTCAGATCCCACTGGGTTCTAAATACCAGGGTACACACCGAAAAAAAAAATAAAAATAAAAAACTAAGCTGAATCCAAGCAACAAGAAGCCGGTTAAATAGCAGCAAGCCAGACCACTTTTGGGCGGTAATAACAATGTCATTCACATCGGTTTGTCCATAAAACTATTCTTGTTCATGCCCAATGTTAAATTCGTCCAAATATAAATCCCCACAAAAATCGAGTCCTAATTGTGCCTCTCAAAAGTATATCGATCTCAAAGATACGGTTAAATTCCTAGAGAACTATCAATATGCGGACGATGGCTGAAAGAGAGGGGGCAATGGTGAAGAAGGGCCACGATGAGGGGTTGAAAATGGCAATCGGGCTGCTTGGTGAGTTTGAGCTGCCACTAGGCCTCCTGCCCCTCCAGGACGTGGTCGAAGTCGGGTTTGTCCAGGCCACAGGCTACATGTGGATCGTGCAGAAGAAGAAGGTTGAGCACAGCTTCAAGCTCATCAGCAAGCTCGTGAGCTATGACACCGAGATCACAGGCAACATCCAGAAGAAGAGGATCAAGAAGTTGAAGGGGGTGAAGGCCAAGGAGCTCATGCTGTGGCCCCCTGTGAGCGAGATCACCGCCGACGATTCGCCCACTGGCAAAATCCACTTCAAGAGCCTCGCCGGCATCACTAAGACCTTTCCGGTGGAGGCATTTGCTGCCGGACAATGACTTTCGCTTAGACTTAATGTCGCCAAGGGCAAACTATAAGCGCGATATTTATTTTGGCTTTACTAATTAGAGCATAAAAGGCCCTCACTGGTCATATCAACCTACATATGTACCGTCCTATTGTCTATTTGGAGCTTGTTTCTTTACGTCGAAGAAGGAAGAAGCAATAATTCTTATTTTATTAATATTATATTTCCTAATTTGTACGGATTTTGTTGTATCTTTTTAGTATTTGATGGGAAAATTTCCCTAAGCGATATTAGAAATTTTTCTTGGATATCTTCGCAAATTCATAGGGGACACACCATATACTAAACGAAAAATATCTAAAGGGTTTAGGATATTATTGAGACATTGCGGGTTGGTCTTGTATCTCTAAAGAAAGAGTAAGAATCCTATATAAAACATGTTGTGAAAGATGGTGTAATAGTGTTGAGGTGAGAGTTTTTTTGAAATTCTCTCAAGTGTATTTATCAGTTCGGGTTTTTAGATGTAAAATTACCATTTGAGCCTACACGAGCTCAACTCCATTTGCAACCCAAAAGTTTAAGTTGATAAGTTACTAGACCCAAGGCTCATATAAACTTGTGGATTCCTTCTCAATTTTTCCGCGTGGAATAACATATCTCAACACCCGCTCTGACATGGCAATGTGTGGTCCAACATGTGCCACGTACCCTTAAATAAACACCCGTCCTCAACAATTGATCACGAGCTGGGCATCATCTTTCGTGCTCGGTTGAGGAGGGCAAGCATCAAACTAGCCTCAAGCTCCACACTCGAGCCTATAACTAAATGTGCACGTTTAGCTATCTCGGAACTTGACCGAGCCACTTTCAAGTCTGACTAACATGAGGCGCCTTTTTGGCTGTCTCGAAACCGAATCTGGCGTGGTGTGAACTCGCACGTGCACGCGAAAACGTAACCCTCTCTAATACAATTTAAAATTTCATTAACTTGAACTCATCTGCAATCCAAAAATTTAACATGATAGATTACTAAACCCAAACCTCATATAAGCTTGTAGTTTCTTTCTCAATTTTTTCCGTGTGGAACAATATATCTCAACATTAGAATGCAAAAGGGAAGAAGACTCAACTAGGTAGGTCGGGGTTGGTAAGGAGGCTAAACGCTAGTCAAATCTCGATTATTATCTCTAGTAATTCGATCCAATGAATAATCTATCTATGCATGTTTACTTCGGTTTGAGGGTTTTACAAGTATATTTTTATTTTACTTTCTGATTTCTCATTACTCTGATCTCATGTGAGCATACGGGAACAACTTCTTTCACATCTATATCATTGAAGGGTCGGATTTGCTCATCAATGACAACCTCAATGTTTATTTGAGGTCAGAATTGAGGGGTACTAGCTATAGTGTTGAGGATCGACTCAACCCACAATGTGCAAAATGAGAATGGACTGAATGGAGGACGATACTTCATTTGATATTCTAATCGAATACATATATAAGAGTTGACGTGTGTCCTACATAGCATATACACAAGAAAAGGAATAAGCCATCTGACTAACTAAAAATATACAACCTATACAAAGGAACATCTAAAATATCCTAAAGTATGAAATGGAACAAATCTCGGAATCTTGGGAAAGTATCCCGGAAAATATTTCATATCGTGTAATACTCCCCCTCAAGTTAGAGAATGAGGATCCTGAATTTCCAACTTGCGAAGAAGTAAGTGAAAACGATCACGCCCACCTTGGTAAATATATCCGCTTATTGTATATTAGTGGGGACATGAGTTGCATAGATACTCCTGGATAGTAGACGTTCCTGAATAAAGTAGCAGTCTATCTCAATATATTTTGTTCTCTCATGAAAGATTAGATTGGTAGCGATATGGAGAGCTACCTGATTGTCACAATATAGACGTGTAGGTTGAGAGTTGAAAACACCCAATGACGATAGTAGACTACATAACAAGATAATCTCACTAACTGCTGCCATGGCTCGATACTTAGCTTCTGCTGAGGAGCGAGAGATAGTAGTTTGCTTCTTTGTCTTCCATGATATAGGACTTCCAATGAGTGTGATAAAATAACCAGTTAACGATCGTTGAGTCATCGGACAACTACCCCAATCAGAACCGCAATACGTTGCAAGCTCCATGGAATCGGGTTGTAGAAAAATCATTCGTCTCGGAGATTGCTTTAGGTAATGAATGATCCACACAATGCTGCATCCTAGTGATCCTATCGCGGATCCTACATGAACTGGGAGAGAATATGAATCAAGTAAAACAGTTCGAGATGTTCGATGGTGAGATAAATAAGGCAGTTGATGAGACGACGATAGCTACTAGGGTCAGATAATGAGGCACCCGAAAGTGGAAGAGAGGCCATGTCGTTGCTCCATAGGAAAAGAGGATGGTCGTGACCCGAACAAACCACACTCAATGATTATGTCAAATGTTTATTCCCTCTTATTAAAAAAAAGACCTCCATCCATTCGGCTTACCTCTATCCCGAGGAAATATCACTAGGGACCCAAGTAGTTGATGCGAAGTTGAGTGTCAAGGTATTTCTTCAAGAATGCACAACATTCGGAATTATTCCCAACAATGATCATTTCATTGACATATATGAGTGCCGCAAGAAATACTTGATCATGTTGCAAAATGAATAAAGAGTGATCAGCTGCAGATTGAGAGAAACCTTTGTGCACAAAGCATTCGCTAACTTTCAAAACCACTTTCGAAATGCTTGTCGAAGGCCATAAAATGATTTCCGCAAGCGACATGCATAACCAGGGCGTCGATGGGAAAAACCTGGAGGCATCTTCATACCGACTTCCTCTTTGAGAAAATCGTGAAGGAAAAGCATTATGGACATCAAGCTGGTGGATCTCCCATTTATTGATTACTGCGAGAGAAAGAAAAACCCGAACGATAATGAGTTTAGCAACTGGTGCGAACGTTTCATGAAAATCCACGCCTCCACCTGTGTCAAAACCCTTGGCTTCTAAACGAGCTTTGTAACGCTCGATGCTACCATCTGCATGTCGCTTGATTTTGAGTACCCATTTGCAACCGATGTTCTTTCCTTCAGGTATTTTCTCAATCGAACAAGTATGATTCAATTTTAAAGCGCGGATTTCATCTGTCTTAGTTGCACGCCAATGAAGGTCTTTCACGGCCTCTTAATAAGATGTAGGTTCAGTCTCAGACTCCAAGGCAACTGTAGATGCAAAATGATAATCGATGAATTTCAAATGTGATAAATATTGATCAATTGGATATGACTTACCTGAGGAATTCGAAGAAGTGGGGATGCTCGAGTATGACATACTAAATCTTTTGAAGTGTGTCAGAGGATGACGAGATTGATCAGATCGACATAGCTCAAGAACTGAATCAGAGGAACACTGTTTTATTTAGTCTATGGAAGGAGGGCGAATCGAGGTCAGCTGAGTCTGCCCAAGGCTGAATCGGATTGGATATTTGCCTAACACTTTTGGATTGATGGGCTGACCCAGTATCAGGGCAAGAAGAAGAGGCAGACACTTCAGCCCACTGATCCTGATGGGCTGATGAAACGGATTGGGCCTGGACCGTATTTGAAGAGTCAGTGGGCTAACAATCAAGTGAGCCCATCTGTGGAACCGAATTTTTGTGTCTAGAAATTTGTGTCTCCCCCTTGACCCTTAAAATTAGCAGAGCTTGGCCAAAAATCTAAGCATCGGGAGTATCATACTTCTATGTAGAATAACTGTTTGACTTGATCTGAGAAAAAAGGAAAATTTCCTTCACAAAATTGAACGCTTTTAGACACGAATATCTCATGATTCTTGAAGTCATATAGATGCCAACCCTTTTTGCCGTAAGGGTAGTCAACAAAAATGCATCGACGTGACCATTCTTCAAACTTGTCCTTCAAACGAGGCCAGTAATGATCGTAACAAAGAGATTCAAATACCCATAAGTGAGAGTAATCAGGTTGTTTATCAACCAACATTTCATAAGGAGTTTTACACAACAAAACTGATGATGGTGTGATGTTGATGAGATATGTCATAGTGGTCACACATTCTCCCCAAAACCGAGTCGGGACCCTGCTTGAAATAAGAGTGCTCATGCCATATTTAAGATGTGGCGCTGTCTCCTCTATGTTTGTCCATTCTGCTATGGAGAGTCGAGACAAGACGTTTGATGTATGATACCACACTGAGAACAAAAGGCTTGTATATCTTTAGAGAGGAACTCTAAACCATTATCGGTCTAAATAATCTTTACCGATTTCGCAAATTGATTCTTCACCAAATTTATAAATCTAATTAAATTGGTTTTGGCCTCAGTTTTGTCACGTAATGGGTAAATAATTGTGCAACCGATATCAAATTGCATTTGAAAGACGGCCCTAGAATCACGTTTGACAAATTGATATCTCTAGCAAGATGTATATTTCCTTCTCTTGTGGCCATAATTGAATTACCATTAGGAAAGTGTTCCTGGAAATTCTCAATAGGTCGACTTGAATTGAAAAAATCAACCTTTACCATCATTTGCCAAGAAGCGCCCGTGTCAATAATCCATTGATTATCTGGATTAATAGTAATTAAATGATTACCAACTAGAGGCTTTGTGGAATAGCGACACTTTCGAACCATTTCAAGCAGCTTCTCGAATTGAATGGGAGGCAGCTCCGAGATTTTACTGGGCCTCCCTGCATAAGTGGTCTGGACAACATTAGATCGAGCCTGGAAGTTGCTTGCCAATTGCTCAGATTGGGCCTGTTAGCACCCCGTTTTGTTCCACCGGCACTTAAGAGCATCCAACAGACTTACCAACCGCAACCTTCCAGAGGTTAGACATAAATTGGTCTGGCAAGATGCGGATCACTATTTATAGTTAAGTCAACAAGGTCAACTAGATGACACCAGAATGAAACTATGCAAAGTGTCTCAAAAATTCCTCACAAATCCCAGAGAACAACAAGAGAGTCCGAACAACATGTGATCTCCAGTTAGCAGGTGGGCTCCAACAGCTCTATTCATTGCCAGCTCACCGGGCTAACAGGAGGTATCCAATATGAGACTCTAAAAATCTCTCATAGTGCCGAATTGATGAAGAGCACCTCCAAGCACATTCCGCAAATCATCTGTTTGAGTTGGAGCACTCCCGAGTAATCGCAGAAGGTCTTCAACGAGGCTCCCGAGTCCGCGAGTCATCAAGCGAATCGTGAGTGCCCGAGGTCAGGCCCGTCCAGTCCTAGGGTTTTCAAGGCCATGGAGCACTCTTCAGAATGCTCTCCGAAAATAATCTTCACCTCACAAGTGACCCCCGAGTGGAAAAAAAAGGCCCATATAATGAGGTTCCCGAGTCACCGGCTCATCAGGCAAAATGTTAACACTCGAGGTCAGCCCCAACCATTCTTAGGGGTTCTCAAGAACATAGAGCACTCTTTAGATTGCTTTCCGAAAATCACCTTCGCCTCACGAGTGATTCCCAAGTGAAGAAAGGGACCCTTCCAACCAGATTCTCGAGTGTCACCTAGCAAACCTACGGGGTCTAATTTCAACAAACGGAAAACACAGTGAGTTCCAGACACCTCGAGACACTCACAAAAAAGTCAAAGATGTTCGACTGCAAGTTCCCAGGTTGACTTCTGATTGCCATTTATAGCACAGGCACGCGGAGTCAACTGCTCCGTCTCGATAACAAAGCATATCAAAATGACCAGCACAGAGCGCTGACATGCGGGGAGTCGACAAAAACGGTTAATTTTGCTCGGATCACCTGAAGTGATCAAAAGCGACTCTCGAGCCTCCAAGCCCTCAAGTTATCGAAATAAACAAAACACATTAATATTTGGCTCAATAGAATCCTCTCATCGCTGACATCGACAATAAGTTGTCCATTCGAGTCACAAAAATCAAGGGCAACCGATCCGGACTCGAGCCTCCCCGACTCTCAAAGCTCACCCGTGGGCCCCACAGATCAAGCATGGCTGGCTGACCTCTCCTTCCCGTCTTTTCTTCACCTTTTCCTCGATTTAAGGAGCCATGCTCCATATCCAAGCAACTAAGTACACATCCCATCCATTTCTTATATTCCTTTCCCACAAAAAATGGATCTTGCTCCCCCTCTTTTCCATCTCATTTCGCCAGCAGCCCCTTCCTCCTATCTTTTAATTTTGATTTTCTTTTGTTCTTGAAAGATAATACAAAAGAGAAAAAGCAAGAAAAACACTTACACTCTCTAGATCACTTTCTCTCTCAAGCTCTCAACTTCCTATCAACTCTCTCAAACTCTCAAGCTGTCTCTCAACCCCTCAAGTTTCGGTCAGGAGTAGCAGCTCCCTCCCTTTGGTTGAAACCATCCCGTTTTATCCGAAAACCATCCTAATTTCAGGTGATCGCCTACCTACCCGGCCCGAACTTCAAATAAACTTCATATCCCACACGTATTTGATGTCCCAAGGTCATTGGCGACACTCTTTTTTCCATTTAAGATCTCCTATAGCCAGCATCAACTCAGCACAGTAACGCCTCCTTCGGGTTTTCCCGTCTTTCGGTGAGTTTTCTTCCTCCATGACTTTGGTGAGTTGTGCCTACATGTGCGGGAAAACCACTCGCGATTTACACCTTTCAGTGATGAGGAGAGTCACGAACCAAAGGCCGAAGCCTTATTTTCCCGGCGTCGCCACACCCGAGCCTTCCTCTTGGCTTTGTCCCTCCACCGATCTTCAACGGGTGTCTAGCTTTTAGCATGCCTCCTCCTTCTTTTTCCCTTATCGCCTATCTTATTTTACAAGTCGGGAGTCCCTCAGTGCAGCCCCTCCAGCCACATCTTCTCTCATAGTCCGAGAGCCCGAAAAACCTTCTTGTGGCCCCTTCTCTTGTGCTGTTCTATTCAACTTTGTTCCCTGTGCCTCTAGCGGGCTTTCGACTTGTTTTAGCCTTCCTCAACGTTGGTATAACATCTTTGAACCCTTTAGAGAAGTTAGGATTTCGAGATTTGTATGTTTGTGGGGCTATGAGGCATTTCCCAATCGATTTAATACGTGTATGCATGAGATCATGTTTGAGTTCGATGATATGTTCGTATGACGATGTATTGTGTGCTAGCATCATGGGAGAAGGTGTGAATCGAGGTTATGGAGGCCGTTACGGCTCGAGAATGCCATAGGGCCTCTCGGCTACACCCTAAATAGAGATGGCTGAGAGCTTCCTTGGCTCTCTCGAGCCTGTGACGCGCACTTCCTCCTCAATTATAATTGTTTCTTGTTTTTTGACGTTTTCTCATTTCCCGTGCCGGTAATTGATTCCGTTTAATGTGGTGTTGTGGCGCGTTCTTATTCGTCATGGCGATACCGATCTCGTGTTTATTTGTTTAGCATTGTGTTCGACACGTGGTGCATGCAAGAGATTAGTTTAATCAAGTCAAAGAGATCTCCTGAGTTCGAGTCAAGTTAGAGAGACATCTCTGCCGTTCCCTTGAAGAGGTGACCTAGAGGTCCCCTTGAGCTTGGCTCAGGCTCGCGCTAGTCTCTTTGTCTTGATTCTTGATTTTTCATGGAACATCAAGTTTCATGTCGACACCCTTTTTAATGATTAATCGCTTATTTAACACTTTATATACGAAGTTTGCATAGACTCGGTCAAGAGGATCATTGATGGCCCACATGGACCTAAGGGGCTCTTGGTCATCCTTGACCGAGCCTGCTTGGCCCGTGAGGACCCGTCATGGTCTTCATGTCGCGAGTCATTTTCAAAAATCGAGATGAAATCTGTAAATCTAAAAGTGTTCGGTAATCCAATCGAAACCTACAAATATAGAAGTATTCGGTAATCCATTAAATTAATTAATTGCACACGCTAGGCAAATGGGACGAACCACTCGACTACTGTGGGCCTCGACCACCTGTACCACATAATCTTGGTTTCGTTTTCACAAAACCATTTTTCCAACTCAATGGAACGATGATCAGTTTATGAATTACCGACAACTCTAAGATTAGAGTGATTAAAACATTTCGAGTCACGGGTAAAGACAAATAGCCTGTGCTGGCGCAAGTCTTATCTGCATAATTCTCTTTATTTGACCGAAGTGTTTCTGTCATTCTAACATAGATTCAGGTGCTTAGAAACGTGGACTAGAGACGCGAGCGGAGAAGGCTCATGAAACGCTACCTAGTTCCTCCGAGATCCAGAGCACGGGTCTTGGCACCCTCATGGTGTTTAGCTTATCCACCTTCCTAAGTTTGTGTTTTGATTGGATTAAAATACGAAAATAGATTAACTTTGAACTCGACGTTATCAAACATGGGAAAATGGACAAGACAGTACCCTAGGCTTCAGGATTCCGGCAAAACACACTCTGTTCATAATCTGTTAATCTGTTCATAGTGTCATAAAATAGATAAACTTAAAATGAATCCACACATTCAGGGCTTGACGATAGACATTAGATTCGTCGAGTTCTTTCTAAGCAAAGCCGATTGCTACATACCCTTCGGGGTGGCCCATGGCCGATCTTCACCATGTGTGCCCATTCTGTTTTTATCTACTTAGGATATAAACATGTATGTTAAGCAACCCACAGATCAATAAACTGATAATCACGTAAATACGACGACTAATTCACACCTTGTTTGTTTCATTTGTTTTTATTTGTTTCCTATCTGTCCTTGTTTGTTTTCTTGCGGTTCGGGCCCACAATCCTTAGGGCACGATCAACACGAGGTCCAATGCTCTAACCATTGATCTCAGGATCCAACGCCCCCACACACCAAGTGCGCGTGACCCGAGCATAGTATGGGGTCTAGCCCTAGTCACGTTTCAACTCAAGTAGTATCCAAGCGGAGGATGACTTTGATCGGGACACGCGAAATGATGTTAGCTAACCACCCGGGAGCTCGACTGATCCCATGGCCATCTCGACGACCATTCAGTCCTCATGGGACTCATTGGTTTTGTTGGACCTGAGCCGGCATTGTATTAATTTCAATTTCGGTCTTCAAAACTTACAGTGAGCATGAGCGAAATATTGGCCAAACATGAACCGATTGGGATCCAACTGATGTAATTTGTATTTATTTAGGAGTACATTGCGAGAAATTTACTTGTATATTTATTCATGTAATGATCCCAGTTGGCTAGCGAGAGATTCGAATGTCGAATCAATCGAGTCAGTCTATGTCCCCAGGGATGAGTAAGCTCAACGTTTCTCGGTTTCGACCCGCACGAGGAACCAACCATCATGATCCAATAAAGTATAGTGCGATGACGGCGAGTTGAACTCTTGATGCGTGGGTCTACTCCTTTCTCGAGCTCTTATTCTGAATCGGTCGATTCCCAACGAATTTACGGTGTGAAACTGAGTAAGATGAGAGTAACCTAATTCATGCGGTAAACAAATTAAAATTGGCAAACCGTCGATGACCTAAAGTATCGAAGGGGCATGTGGGATTTAGGTTCGCACGCAACAGAACCCTTAAATTTAGAATCATCGATTCTAAAAACCAATTGCCGTAGCAAACTAGGTGTCCCTTGCTCCTAGACCCAACCAACTTACCGGCCCTTGACCTCCCGATCGTGAACAGGCAGTGGCGACTCTATCTCACACACGTTCGTCTCGCGTTCCTCGGAAAGATGGATACTCTTATGCCGTGCAATTTTTCACATGCATGCTGGCCTCGAATAGACAAAATTCGAGTTTGCATAGGACCTATATTCTTTTGCTGCTTTGGGCTGAATTTGCCCTTAATCCTAGGCTCCTAATCGATTGGTTTGCCATGAAGCTTCCAGCAGGTTGCATGAGTATGACCCTTACAATTACAATGGTCACAAAACGGTTTGTGTCAGTAACCCCTTTTAGTCCCTTGGTTCCTAAGAGCCATCAAAGGATTCTCGATTACAACCCTCTAGAACTCTAACGAAAAGCAGCCCAACAAAACCCTGATCACTATTCATAAGTTTGGTCAACAGGGTGAACCTTACTACACTAGAGAACAGCAATGCAGAAGGTCATTGGAATCCCTTATAGATCTCGGAGAACAACCGGAGAGTCCAAACGACGCTTGATCATGGGCGGGCAGAAGGACGCTCTAACAACACTATTCATCCCTCAATCACTGAGCCATCTGCAGATATCCAATATTAGGCTTCGAAGATCCCTCATGGTGCCAAGCTGATGAGGAACCTCTCTGAGCATATTCTGTAAATCATTTGCTCAAGCTAAAGGACTCTCAAGTAATCGCAAGTGGCTTCCAACAAGCCTACGGAGTTGCTTGATCACCGAGCCATCTTAAAATATCCACCATTAGGATCCGAAGATCCCTCATGGTGCCAAACTGATGAGGGGCCTCTTTGAGCACGTTCCGTAAATCATTTGCTCGAGCTGGTGGACTCTTGAATGATTGCAGGCGGCTTTCAGCGAGACTCCTGAGCCGCCAGCTCATCAGGCCAATTGTTAACACCCGAAGTCAAGCTCAGCCAACCCGAAGAGTTCCTAGGACAAAGGAGCATTCTTCCGATCGATCTCCAAAAATCATCATCATCTCACGAGTGACTTCCAAGTGGAAAATGGGGCCCTTTCAGCGAGGCTCTCGAGCCATCAACTCATCAAGCCAATTATTAATACCAAAGTCAGGCTCAGTCAATCTAGCGAGTTCCAAGACCAAGGAAGACTCTTCCAATCGATCTCCGAAAATCATTTATACCTCCTGAGTAACTCCCGAGTAACCGCAAGTGGCTTCCAGCATCCTTTCAGGGTCACCCGATTATTGAGCCACCGAAAGGTACCCAATAAGGGGTCGTATGGATTTCTCATGATGCGAAACAGATAAGGAGCCATTTGGAGCGCATTATGTAAATCTTCTTGAGCAGATGGACTCCCGCAGCAATCACGGTTTCTAACTTGGCCCTTGAAGCTGACATCAACATAGGACCATCCCAACAAGCTCCAAGTGCTCTTTGGATCATCCAGGTCCCTTCAATAAAGCCTCAAGCCACAAATTCTACAATCAACCTCGGGTCAACCTTGGTTCGAGTCCCGGTCAACAGATGTCAACCGATTGACCTCGACAGCAAAAGATACAGAAACTACTGAAACTGAGCCACGACGAGCAGGGAATCGACCAAAGCAGTCAACTTCGCTTGATCATCCAAACGAATCGAAAATGACTCCCGAGCACCCGCGGCTCTTGGCTTAACGGGATATGCAGAGACGATCAACATTGGGCTTCGAAAATTCCTCTCCTCACCACGCTCGACGATGCATAGGGAGCTCGTTCTCGTAATTCCAAACGTGCCCTCAGTCGAGCCAGAACATCTCAACTCCTTTCTTCCTCTCTTCCATCCAATGGGACTCACTCATCTCCCATCCATTATATATCACTATTCTGCCTGAAATATTCCGTGGGAACTCTCCGGCACACGCACGTGGCGGTTAGAATGCTAGGCGTTATTGGGCGCAGTCCCAAGATAGTGAGGTGGCAGAACTACCAGCCATCCTCACTGGTCCAGTGCGTATCGCCTTGGTCCCTGAGGTTCGAAGAACTTACCGATGACTGGGTTTCCTCGGTGATGAGTAGGTCAGGATGCGTGATGGTTGGATGAACGTCAGACGATGTCGTGACCACGAGGGAAATGCCACTTTTGTTCTCCCAATGTGCTTATGATTGTTCTCCCAAGGAGGCCCATAACCTAACGGTTGTCGTCTACGGATAGCCAAGAGAATTGAGATAAAGGCTAGTACCATAGCTCGGTGAATACTACTTCCCGGAAGCCAAGATTAGTTGTAGTAGCCAATGGATTGGTGGTAGAGTGACCCTGGAAGGTCGATAGGGTTGCTCCGGAAAGTGGTTTAGCGCATAGGTAAATAAAGGGTGCAAGAAATTTAAATATTGAAAGTGCAGTGCAAAAAAAGTAAAGATAGGAAAAGATAATGCAAGTTTAATCTGCCGGAGGGGGATTTATACAATAAACAAGCTCGACTTATATAGTCTTAACACTTGAGTACCACCTTAGACTAGGAAAATGGGAAACAACCTACTAAACTTAGTAACTAGCTAACTCCAGGACATGTGAAAATAATATCAACATATTTAGAGAATATTAATAGCCTAACTAAGAGCAAATAGAAGAGAAATAAATTTAAGTAAATTGGTAATCCACCCATAGCCGAATCCTACTAGACGTTGTCCATATTCTCGCTCATTCCATATGGAAATCTTCTAATTTCCTTTCCTCCAATGCTTGGATGTCCTCCTCCTTGGAGATTGTTCCATTATTTGTTTCCATTCATCTCCATTTACTAAATAGCCAAGTATTATCCCAAGCAATCTAAATTCTTGGATATTGGACTTATCCAAATCTTCTTAGTATGGAAATAATGTCATCTCCTCTGGCTGCCATATTCGTACGTTCAGTAGACCAAATTGGGTTGTGTCGCGAGCTAATAGTCTCAACATTACATGGGCCTTGGTATCTATCCATTGAATGGGTCCAATTGTGGGCTCCATTAAATCCATCACACGTCAAAGCCCACATTAGTCGCGAAGTGCGGAAAATGGGTATAAACAATACCCTCTGCATGTCTAGTCATGCGAGAGTATTGAACAGGGCTAGACATGTAATTATGCAATTTGCCGCACGAGCCTAGCTTGATCCTCGAAGAGAGTATGAAATGTGTTAGCCTTGTATTAGCTATTGGACTTCTAAGCTGGACGTTCCTCGTAGTAATAATCCTAGTGACCATGTACCCGGCTAGTACATTTAGTGCATCTTCTAGCCATAGGGTCGACCAAAGAGGTAAATGAGTGTGGAAACCCAAAAACAGTAAATCGATGTCAAAACCAAAAAGCAATAAATGAGTGCTGAAATCTGAATCTAGTAAATGGGTGTAGCAATCCAAAAGCAGTAAATGACTATCAAAACCCAAAAGTAGTAAATTGGTGGCAAAACCCGAAAGCAGTAAATATGTGAGAAAATCCGAAAGCAATAAATGGGTGTCTAAATCCGAAATCAGTAAATAGCTGTCAAAACTCTAAAGCAGTAAATGGGTATCGAAACCTGAAAACAATAAATGTATCGTGATTAATTAGGGCTCATGGGGGCCGTAAATGGGTGTGAAGACCCAAAATGAAAAGATGGGTATGGAAACCTGAATATGGTGGGTGTGAAGAGCCGAAATGTGAAGGTCATGCATGGCCCGGGCGCAAGGCACTGTAGAAAAGTAAGATCGGGATGATTCCGGATGCGCAGGAAATGCGAATAGGAAAGTAAAATCGAGGTGATTCCGGGTGTGCAGAAAGTGCGGATAGGAAAGTAAAAAGCGCAGGAAGCGCAAGATGACCCGAAAGTAAAGAACGCAGGAAGCGCGGATAGGAGAGTAAAATCGGGATAATCCTAGGTGCTAAGGAAGTGTGGATAGAAAAGTAAAGAGCGCATGAAGTGCGGGATGACTCAAAAGTAAAGAGCGTAGGAAGCGTGGACAGGAAAGTAAAACCGGGATGATCCCTAGAGCATAGGAAGCGTGGACAGGAAAGTAAAGAGCGTAGGAAGCACGGTATGACCCGAAAGTAAAGAGCACAGGAAGCAAGGACATGAAAGTAGAACCGGGAAGATCTCCGGTACGCAGAAAGCACGGACATGAAAGTAAAGAGCGCAAGAAGCACAGGATGATCCAAAGTCTTTGATTCTTGGTTTAACCGACAATATTAGAGTTAGAGCGATCGAAACACTCCGAGTCACGGGTAGAAATGGGCAGCCCATGTAGGCGCAGTTCTCATTTGCACAACCCTCTCTCTCTCTGACTAAAGTGTTTTGGTCATTCTAACATAAATCATATGCTTAGGATTATGAATTAAAGACGCGAGTGGGTAACCCCTTGAAAAGGTTGTTCGGTCTTTCATAGGACATGAGCAGAAACCTTGGCACTTGTACGAACCCGAATGTGGACTCTCGTCGGGGCCCGCATTGCGCGCTTTTGGATCGCGCGGCTTGGGAGTGTCCACATTCCCGTGGGGACGCATGATGGACACGGTGAGAGAAGGAGTCGCCACTTATCATTTTACAACCCGAAGGTCGAGGGCGGATAAGTTACCCGAGTCTAGGGGTATGGAACACCTAATTTGTTGTTAAGGCATTGATCTGTGCGGAACCGGAAAATCCGTGTTCGGGGGTTAATGTTACGTGTGGGCCTATATCCCGCACACCCTTTCGGTACTCTGGTTTGTAGGCTTGCATGTTTTATGATTTACCGCATGAATTAAGCTGCACTCGGCTCGCACGTTTTGACACCGAGGATTCGGTGAATTAAACGATGTCGGTTGAGAAGCCGAGAGAGAAGTAAACCCGTATGTCGGGGAGTTGGTTCACAATCTTGCGTTACAGTTCATCGAACCATGGAGGTTGAATCCCTGCGTGAACCAGAACCGCGAATTCTTGGATTTACTTTCCTTTGGGCAAGCATTAAACCGATTCGATTAATTCAACTCTCGGACCGTTCGCTTACCGATTGGAATTCTTACAGAATAAATATACAAAATAAAAGTCCTTACAATGCTCTCGAAAACAATAAATACAAATTACAAATGGCTGAATTCCAGTCGACTCGCGTTCGGTTATTATTCCACTCTAACTCACCGTGAGTTTAGGGAAAAGATCGAAGAACTGAAATTCAATGCACGCTCTCACTGAATAGGGTGTTGGACCCTGTGAGTTTTGATTAGGGCATTGGACCCTATGATCGATGATTAGGGCGTTGGACCCTGTGATCGATGATTAGGGCGTTGAACCCTAATATCATTCGGCCTAGGGATCAGGCTCGACCCGCATGGCAAACAAGTGCGAAAAGATAACAATCAACAGGTAAATAACAGACAATGTGTTTGTATTCACCGAATGTACGTAGATTAACAAGTTTATTAATCCAAGTATGTTTTTACAAGCAAATGCCATATGCTAAGCAAACGCCGCGTGCCAATGTTTTAGCATTCGGCTTTGGTTTGAGAACTTGAAAGGGAGAGTCAAATCTCGTGTGTGTGGATTGCTTTTACAATGATTCGGTGTTGTGACACTGAATTACCACTGAATTGATCCAAACTTGTATTTTGACTCTAGATTTGGAACCTAGAGTTCCGCTTAACCATTTTCTAGCATTTGGTTAAGTCGAATGAAAGGTTAATCAACATTTTGCATGTTTTCTGACAGAGATAACCATTCTAGTTACCCGAATCTATGTTAGGATGACAGAAACTCATCAGTTAGATAAGAAAAGGCTATGCAGATGAACCTGCACCTGAACAGGTAGCCCGTTCTTATCCCGTACTGTAGTGTTTCTGTCATGCTAACCCTAAGGGTGCCGCTGAATTATGAAAAGACGATTTTGCCCTTTATTTGAAAATTGTTTTCAAAAAAGGGGAAACATCGCAGTGCGGGCCACCTCGGCCTGTAGCCGGTGTCAACCAATTCCCTGGATCGTCCAGGGTTGTGCAAGAACTCCGAAAAAGCCAAAGAATCGGTCGATCTGCCCGGAAGTGATCTAGAAAGATCTTCTGTATCCTGACTTGAGTTACCTAGAATCAGGTAAAAACTCAAGTAAAGACACAGAAGGCCTTTTCAAACGTCCATGCTACATCGGACCGTGCGTTTCGGGTTTTGAAATTGATAAGTTTGAAAAGGGCACCAACGTCATTTGACAACTCATCGACGCGAGTTATCAGTTAATGGCCAATTCGTGTAAACTTTATCAGTGTGAAGTGGGTTTAATCATGTGAGTGTCCCGATTAACCCGTTTGTGGAATTAATGCTTAAGGGTTGTGCCGAATGCATTAATTATGAAAACGATTCGTGACTCGGCGACCAAGATGATTCCATAAGGATCGAAGATAATTTGGTCCAATGACCGAAACTACCCTCGTAACCGAATGGACCCAAATGAGTCATTGATACTCGAATCCATGCATGCTTTGTTTTGAAAAGACATTTTCATGCGATATTGTGACGGTAATGTAAATTGCAAATTACACAAAAGCCGAGAATGGACTCAAAACGGGAAGAGGAAGCCTCATGCTACTCGTACGAGTCTAAGAGGCTCTCGGTCACTTCTCCTTGGAGATATCGAAGAGGTCCCATGGTCCGAATGGGGTTCCACGAGGTTTCCCCGTCTCGTTTCGAATCATTTCTCGCATGCTTAAACGACAAACATGATAAATGACACGATTAAACGAAAGTCGGTATTGCCATGATTTGAATAACGCATTCGAACATACAAACATGCACAAACAAGTTATTTAAGGAATCGATAAAACAATACCGACTTCATGCATGTAAGAAAACACGAGAAAACTCGGGAATCGAACTTGAATCCGGCTAAGAAGGCCGTTCTTAACCCGAGGAAATCAAGCCAAGTCTCGATTACCTTTTCTTGAGGCAACCCCGAGAGCTCTTTTGCTTATTTCGGGTCGGGAAGGTCTTCCGAAGGTCGATCCAAACGTTTCCCGACATGCTAACATGTTATATGATGATGAGCATGCATAATATAACATGAAAGTGTATAAGAATTAACTCTTGCAAGTTAAACATGCATAAAACGCCATATTACTCCATAGCCATGCAAATAATGTAAAAGGTTCTAACTTCTCTAAGTCGAGAATGTTTTACCTAGCCTCGGGATGCGAGGAAAGAATCGGGGAAGTGTTCGAGAGTCGGGTGACTATGTTGAACGCTTGGAAGGGTGCTCGGGTGCTCGGGTGCAAGGGCATGCACGTTTGGGGAGCTAGGCGCACGGGGGGGCGCGAGCAGGCACGCGGGGCACATGGGCAGAGTGCTGAGCGCGCGAGCGTGCGAGCTGGGGCGTCTGGCGCGCGGGCGCGCGGCTGTGAGCGCGGGCGTGCGGCGACGGGTGTATTGTTCACCCGAGAGCACGTCCTTCACCCGAAATCACCTAAATGACCTGAAATGATGAGCAAATGACTTCAAACCAAAAATCTAAGTTCATAAATGAACTCCTTGGGTCCAAAACATGTGGTCCATGGAGTTTGAGAAATTTTGAACTTAAGTCGGGATGATAAACATCGGCTTCCGACTTAAGAAACTCAAAGCTTTCTTCGGATTTTCTTCGGTTTTTCTCTCTTGGTTTTGAAGTATTGAAGCTTGCTGGTTTTGGCTATGGAGTTGAGAGCTTTTCTTGTGGGAGAAAGCTTGGAGAGAGTGTGCAAGAGGAGAAGTGATTAACTTAATCACTTTGGGGTTATTTATAGGCAAAGCTAAATGGCAATTAAGTAAAAGCAAGCACACTTAAGCCTCCCATTAGCAAATTTTGGTTTGCCTAATGAGGATGAGGATGAATGTGAGCCAAGTATCCTTCATGTGGAAGAGCCAAAAGCATTAATGAGCATTGATGAAGGCTTAAGTGTTGTCTTCAAACTTCTTGGATATTTTCATGCAAAAGTGCAAGTTGGCTTCTTGCATTGAAGAAGAAGAAGCTTCTAGAATAAAAGGGTGACTCATCTTGGGCATCCCGTCGGTCCCACGACCGAAGAGGAGAAACCGAGAAAAAGCTCGGGTCTTGATTGATCGCGCATTCGAGGCTCATGGTTCGAACCGAATGTTGAATTATCGATATACGCGAGGAAACGGATTTAATGAGTCCGAGATTGGCATTTTCCGTGAGGAATTGCCAAATGTCTGTATGAGGCTCAGAAGCCGGTTTTGCTCCTTTTATGCATTTAGAGCGAGGTTACCCACTTCTGACAGCATATCTTGTATCTACATCCCACGTCGGTCATTTTGACATAAATTGTCAAATTACGTGGGCACTTGTCCCTTAAGCCGGTAAATGCAAATATGGAGCCGGAGATGTCCTAGGAGGCCAAAACTGGATTTCTCAGATTGCTTTATGAGTTTCTTGGGCGATCCGGAGATCACTGTGATCTCCGTTTGCCGAGATTGGGCCTCTAAGGATATGAAAAGTGCATATGAGACCCTTAAAGCACTGCTCAAGGGGTCTAGATGAGTTGTGTGATTCATTCCGACGATTCCACATTGAGCGTTAAGATAAGCAGCACTGAAATTGCCAACCATCCGGCGTCAAGTTTCCCCAAAGAGGACCTCCAGATATGGATTTCCACTGAAAATGGTCTTTTGTGCTCCTCGGAGGTTACTCGGGAAACCGAGAAGGGTTTTGCTGTCTATTTTGCCCAATTGCGAATGTCCGCTGGAGTTTTCAGGGCAATGTAGTGTGAACTTCGTTTGCCGTAATTCTGTCAAATCAGTCTCCGGTTATGCTCTTCCGAAGAGAGGTATGCCCGTTTTGTCGCTCGGAAATCATTCAGGGTGTTTGTATGGCTTCCAAAAGACAATCTGAAGCACTGCTCATGCTCTGTATGATTGTGGGGCATGGCCGCATCTGATATTTGGAATTAACTTTTCTCCGAGAAACCGGCATTTTTGAACTTCCACTAAAAAGTTGTCTGTATACAGAAAGTTGTTCTATATAGAGCAGATGATTTGCGAAATACGTTTGAAGACACTTTCCATCTGTTTGGCATTGGAGTGGATATTTGGAGTCCAATATTGGCTATCTTCCGATGATCGAGCGAACTATCGGAAAATAGAACCGTCCATGTGATATACTGAAAATGCCGATTTTGGACATTGTTAAGCTCTCTAGTCACTCTATTGCTTTTGATGACCCTGGAGTCCTTCTGTCATGTTCATGTGTCATTTGCCTGATTTCGCCGACTTGAGGATGAATAGTGATTTTCTACTCTGTTAAGTCGTTTTTCTGTATTCTGCTCAAGTTGTGGCTTGGATCATTACTGAATAATGTAATTTGAATTGGTGAGCCAAAATGGGGTGCTCACAGCTCCCTGTGGTGTTTCGTTTTCCCCACCTCTTACATCAATGCATTAGATTAGGTTTATTTGTCATAAACACAAAATCAGACTAATCACACAACATTGTTAATTAAATAAGAACCCAAATGCAGCATCCCTTCCAGGGTAGCCCACAGGCTTTCATAAATTATATGTGCCCAAACGAGGTTCTCATGTCTAGGACAGAAACTTATATGCCAAGCAATTGGGAATTATAATCTGATAATCACATAAACTTGATAAAGAACTCGCTACTTGTCTGTTTTATTCTGTTTTTATTCGGGTCGAGCCCCAACCCATAGTACACGGGCAACACAGGGTTCGACGCCCCAAACCATCAATCATGGGGTCCAACGATCCCGTACACAAAGTGTGAGCAACTCGAGTGTAGTATGGGTTCTAACCTTGAGTAACCAGTCTAAGTCGAGCAGGATCCAAGTAGAGGATGACTCGAATTGAGGTGCACGAAATAGGGTTAAACAATTACCGGGGAGCTCGACCGTTCCCGTGGCCATCTTGAGGATCATTCGGTCCTCCTGAGACTGACTCGTTCAGTTGTACCCGACCATCGGCTCTCATGAGCCCCGCATTACGTTAATTTCAGTTCCGGTCTTCTAAACTCATGGTGAATATGAGTGAACTATTGGTTGAATGCGAACTGACTGGGATTCGATTGATATATTTGTATTATATTGAGAGTACAGTGCGATGAATCTATTTGTATATTTATTCATGTAATGATCTCGGTCGGCTAGCAAGAACTCTGAGTGTTGAACTGCATAGGGAATCGACTATCATGGCCCGGTGAACCGTAGTGCGAGGACGGTGGAACGAACCCTCGACGCGTGGGTCTAAATTAGTCACTTCTCAATGAATTTACGATGTCAGACCGAGCGAGACGAGCAAAACCTAATTCAAGGGGTAAACAAAATAAAAGTGGCAAACCTTAGACAAACTAGAGTATCGACAAGGCATGCGAGATTTAGGCCCGCATGTAAAAGAATCATTGAATTCGGAACCCTCGGTTCTGCAAACCATATGCCTTAGCAACTAGGTGTATTATTTACCCCTAGACTCAGGCAACTCACCGGCTCTCGACCTTCGGGTCATAAACAGGTAGTGATGACTTCTTCTCACACACACATCCATTCGCGTCTTCCTGAAAGGTGAATACTCCCAAGCCATGCGATTATGTCCACACATGCGGGCCCCGACGAGACTAAATTTGGGTCGCACAACCTGCCTCCTAACCGCGAATCAAAATGAATTCCTGCCCCTTCCCTCACATAATAAATAGTCGCCTCAGGTCCCAACTCATGTCCACGAGCCACTATCTCCTGGCTTTCATCAAGAATCACCATAGCGTGGACCTTGTTGAGAGTTAGAAAGGAATTGAGATTCGGGATGTTAGAGCACACAGTGATGAACTCCTGATCGAGTCCCATAAGAAATTGGTATGCTTTCTCCTTCTCCTAATGCGAGGAAATGGCTGTTGCTTCTGCACTTGTATAAGTAGGAGTCTCGAGGAAATATCATGTATGGAATGGAACAAATCTCGGAATCTTGGGAAAGTATCCCGGAAAATATTCCATATCGTATAATACACAACAAAGATATAGCGAAAGATATAAGAAATCGCATAAGATATATGTAGTAAAATCTCTTGTTGAATATTAATTTTTCATTCATTAGATAAGAAATCATACATTCACGAACAAAGGAGGCGCGATGGTAATTTTTCATTGAGTATTAATTAGTACAATGGATTATTACAAAATGAGCCCATCCCTCAAAGAGTGATCGGTAAATACAATCTTATCAAGATATTATCTTTATAAAAAATATAAAATTTTATTTATAAAAAGCATGAAACTTAATCATGTCATCATTGAAGGCACACCAAACATATACCAAACCATGTCATAGACTCAGTGGCCATTGGAAACACACTGAATCACTCTTTCATTCTTTTTTTTATAATATGGGTAAAATATATTTTCATATTTAAAAATAACATATAGTATTTATATTTGAAATTTATACAGCCGCTTTGTCATTGCAATCCGGATGAAAATCATAAAAGTTGACGACAAACTGACAAAGCCTCCTATTTACAAAGATGTAGAATTGTGCATTTTTTAACCAATTCAGACTTTGGATTAAATTCATGCAATTCTGCTTTTGATCTATTCTTTTGAAAAAAGAAAGAAAAAAACATATATATATATATATATATATATATATATTCGGTAGAATAGGGGCCCTCGGCCAATATAAACAGAAATTACATGAAACACAAGCGGGGTAAGAAGGCCCCAGACATTGAATATATTTTATGTCTGGCATTGGCACAGTTTGTGCAAGGGAACAAGTGTTTTGCTTCTCAACGTTTTAGCAATTTCATAATTTTCAATAGAGAGAGACATTTTTTATCCTATAAGTTTGGCTTTCAGTCAATTTTAGTCTTATCAGTTTTGAAAGTGCCAAATCAATCTATACGTTTGTTCTGTAAGGCATTTTTGATCCATTTCGTGATGGGACGGTAACGGATGCTGATATGGACACTAACGCCGTTAAATAAGGCCACATAGCAATTTCTTATTGGCTGAAAATTTAAATTTTAAAAGAAAATAACAAAATAATAAAATAATAAAAAATACATTTTAAAATAAAAAATAAAAAATAAAAAGAAAGAGACCCAGCCCCTAATTTTTCATTTTTTTTGTGTTTTGATTTTTCTTTTAAATTTTAAGTTTCCCACCAATAAGAAATTGCCACGGCATTACGTAGGCGTTAGTATCCATGTCAACATTCGTTACTGTCTCTTCACCAAATAGACCAAAATTGTCTTATGGAGCAAATGTATAGCACTGACTCGGCACTTTTAAATCTTATAGGACCAAAATTGATTTAAGGCCAAATTTGTAGGACCATGCCTTTCTCCCATTTTCATTCTAAACCTTTATTTTTTTTCATCTTTTCACATTTTTATCAATTTCATCTGAAAGTCACTTTTTTTTGTTAAAACACTTTCTTAGTAAAAATAATTTAACTTTTTTAACATTAAAAAGGGTGAAAAATTGTGGATGAGAACGAAAAAAAAATTCAAAATTTAGAATGAAAATGACAAAAATATAAATTGAGAAACAAAACTGTCTTTTTATTGGTGCGAGTTTATCACTTTTGTGTCAATTAGGTCTCTTCCTTTATCCACCTTTGCTGACGTTGAATATGGCAATCTAACAAGGTATATGGAATGGAATAATGAAATTCTTCTATTGTTGTGGTCCAATTTACGTGACTTTATTGCGCAAGCAAGATATATTGCTTTTAATATACATCATGGTATTAGGAGGCTCATTGGGTTTCAACTAATTCTGTTTGAGTCGGGTTGATTCATTAAAAGATAAAACTCTTCCGATTTGAATTTTCTTAATTTACAAAACTCGAGTTGATAGGGTTATGTAAGAAAAATAACTGGCGTTGGTTATTTATGTGACGTTTGTAGTCAAGGAGTATAAAAATGCACCCCACGATTCAGACAATTCGATTAATTTTGTTAAGTGGAGCACCCAAAATTCTTCTTCCCTTTTTTATCCCTATATTTTTTTGACCATGCGGTCCAATTGCTCTCCTCCTGTTTCAGTCTTATCATATTATAAAATTAAAACTCCACAACGCGCAAATGTCAGATAAGGTCAATTTATAAACTCTTTTTTTCGTACAATTTAAGTTAAACGAATTTTATAACATCTTATTCGTTGAATAGATTCAACGGACTAGTCATTCTAATTTATCCGTTTCATTGATACAAGTTAATTGCTTATATAATTAACGCTCTGAGTAAAAAAACATATCTCGAGTTATAAAAAGTTCTGTTATATAATTTTGATAATTGTTTACATACTAAAATTGCTATAAATTAAGCTCTCTTATATAAGTCAGGCACGATAAAATTGATTTTGTTCCTTGCCTCTTTTCCGCCAATGGATTTCCCAACCATACCACAGCGCCTTGCCCCTCTCTCTCCTTCACCTCCGCTATGCATATGTCTGAGGACTCTACAGATACTAGAGCGAACCCTATAGCACGGCAATCTTACCCAATTACAATTTATAGCAAAAAGGAATATCTTAAATAAGGTCTAATACGTCAAATTCAAGATATATTCGATCCTATCATGAAAGTTAATTAAATATATTGAGCGAAGGAGGGTAAAAGCAAAGAAAAAACAAAAGGCGGCGTTGCATGAGAAAAAGAGAGAGCAGAGGAGGAGTCGAGACAATATAGGAGTAATTTTCGTAAAATTACTATAGTGTTTCTATCCAGTGATTATTATCAAGTGTAAATATTTTGGTAAGGTTATTTCTAGCAGTTAAAAGTTACACTACTAAGGGATTCTTCAGTATAAGTATTATATATAAATTTTTTTGGTTACAAATAAGGCTCATGGGCCTAATACAATGAAATATAAAACTTACTAACTAATAATGGTTATGGATAGTCCCGTCAAATATAGAAACGTAGAAAATCCTAATTACCAGGCGAATGCGTACGCCACTGCCCTACTTCATTTTTTTGAGAATTATACTTTTAATATTTATGTGTATAAATTAGACTTCTTTATATGTACTATATAGCATTATATAACTTATTACTTTTAATGTTTATTTGTACTTCAAATTAAGACATGATTATGTCATTTCTTTTCCTTAGATGGATGTTTCTTTTGAATGTAAATCCAACATATTCAAATTAGAAAAGCTAAAATTATATAATCATGTTGCTACATATTTGTCGGATTAATATCTCTTATTTCCCTTTTTTTTTGGTACCACATGATATCCGAAACTCTATAAACTTGACTAATTCATGTTCGAAATAGGTAAATTCACTAAAGTATAAAACTCTTGTAATTGTAGATATTTTCTAGTGACAAGACTCAAATCCAAGAGCTCATTTAGAACGAGTAGATGCCAAACCACCTTAATCGTCTCACATTAATATCTTTTATTACTTTTTATTTTTAGTTTATAGCCTGGTATCCGGGAGTCTAACAGGCTCCAACTAATTTAGTTCAAGTTGGGTTGGTTCACTGAGGAGTAAAACTTTCTTAACCATGCATTTTCTTCATGGACAAGATTCGAACCCGAGATTTTGCTTAAAAGGAACAAGCGTCGGATAGCTTGAATCAATTTATACTGACTAGTATAGAAACATGTGTGTTGCTCATACAAAATGTTGAAGGAATTATCGAGCTAAAATGACATAGCATCAATTATAAAGTTTTCATTGAATAATATTTTATGTCTTACCAAAATAATAGAATGTAAACAATGTACAACTTGGACATTTTATTGTTGTTGGTATAAAATGGAAGAGGCATTTACAATCTACGTAGTACTCATAGTCATATATATATAATTGATCTTTGGCTTATTTTGAGTAAGGATGGCTACGGGTTTACGTAAACGGGTATTTCACCGTCCCAAACCTTAATAGGTGATTAATGGGTTTTACTCATTGGGTCATAGAAAGAGTTTATGGATTGAAGGTCAAAAGCCAATAGGGTTTGTCAAGGGTTTAGGATTTTAACTAAAAATCCGTCCCAAACCCGTTAAGTATAAATTTACTAAATTACCCTTCATATTACTCATATTTACAAAATAACATTTGTTATTTTCTTTTGTTTCAGTTTATTTTAATTCTAATTTCTAGTATTTATAATACTTGTTTAGTGTTATGAACTTGAAAGTATGGTGGTTTATTATTTTTGAACATATTATGAACTTATAAGTATTGTGGTTCGTTTTTCTCGAACATGTTATGAACTTATAAGTGTTGTGGTTTATTTTCTTTAGTACAATTATTTGCCTGGAATTTATATTTTGTATTTGACTACCTTTTGTTATATCAAACCACTTTATATAGATGAGATGTTACGATAAGTTCATACATACTTTTCTTGCAAACTTAATAACAGGTGAAAAATGGGTTTCTTGTGGATTCCCATTAAACTAGTGGGAAGAGTTTGGAAATTTTCCTTTAAAATCATAACGGGTTTGGGAAGGGCTTATGATTGATTGTTCATAACGGGTACGGGTATAGGATGAATATAGTAGTCCAAAACCATCCCTAGTGCCATCCCTAATTTTGAGATGGCCATTGGCACAACCTATCAACGAGTAAAAAGATATGTAAATGAAAGAGTAAAGTAAAAAATATAAAAAGATTGTATACAGAAAATGATATAAATTTTTTTATAGGTATCAAAAAAGAACAAAATAATTACAGTCATCCACGGAGCCAAAAGTACAACTCTGATTAACAACTCTGAAATACTCCTATACATATAAAGAGAAAAGAGGACATATCTTTGGATAAAGAGAGATAAGGAGACATGCTATGCCATAATTTGAAATTTTTATTTTTGTGAATTCTAAATCGATACTATTAATGCAAGTTAAATTGCTTAAATACTGTTTGAAAAAAATGATAGTTTTCCTAGAAAACATTAATTATCACATGTTGCTTGAGGGTCAATGAAAGTAGATGAAAATATCCATTAATAAGATAAAGTCTCAGTCTCTAGTAATGAGAGGATAAAAAAGTGGCAAAAAAGGTATTAATAAGGTGTAATGTGCCTCTTGAAGTGGTTGTACATAGTAGCTGCGAGATCCCGAATTCTTCGCTTTGTGGCCAAATTCAACAGGCTGCTTTTCTATGTACAAACCATAGAATCTTTGTGTCTATGAAAACCTTACAAAATGAATTTTTGTTTCAGAAATTAACAGGATTTCACCAGATAAATGAATCAGATAAAAATGTAGGTAAAAAATTTGATGCTTACCATAACTGTAGAAAATTTAGATCGCCGTTACTCTTGAAAAGCTCAACAAAAATGAGTTTTGCATATTCTTACGTCTTCCTTATGATTTTATGTGTCTAAACATATAAGACCTTTGTAAAATGAATATCTTTGCAGCAAGTTGCCATTAACAGCCCACAAACTGAGTTTTCTCTCTTTAACTCTAGAAATCATGAATTTAATCATAAAGAGTATTCAAGTTTTTACAAAATGAAGAAAGAAGACTCCTCTTTGTCAATTTTCACATCTCCAAAGACCGTATGTTTTAGTCCTCACTCTCACTTTCATAGTCACCTTCACCGCCTCTTTGTTCCTCTCTCTCTCTCTCTCTCTTCTTCGGCGCTTTCTATTTATGGCTTGTTGATCCAGAAAAGAGAAGTCTTCCATTTTCTGTAACTTGTTGATTAATCAGAGACTAATTCACCATAGTCTGGATTCTTAGTCAAGCACCATTCATTAGAGTAATTTGTGCAAACCAAGAAGTTTGCCTGGTTTGGGGATGACAAGGGGGAGAGAGAGAGAAAGAGGAAGAAAGTGCAGGAGAAGGAAGGGGAAATATAGAGCTATGTGGTATGACCGTGAGAAGGGATGTATGTACAAATAGAGAGAGGTCACCATTGCCGACCATCAACGGGAATGGGAAAAAAGTAGAGATTGGCGGGAAGTGGAAGCCTTGAAGAGGCATTAGAGGGAAACATATAAATTAGAGATGAAAAGTAGGAATTTATGAAAGGGTAAATTGCACCATACATCATGGTTTTTTAGTTTCTTTCACCAGATATCAAAAATGCAAAAAATTTCATGACACGACATTGAATTTTCAATTTTTTGCAGCACACAACAAAACGTTAATATTTCGTCAAAAAATTGATTGAACTCTGTCGTGGCACCTTTTTTGGGCAAACGTTGCCCGGCTGGACATGTGCGGGTCCCACAACCTTATTTCCTCTCTTCCTCAGTCCTATCTTTCCCACCCATCTCTGCAATTATTTCCTTCTCCCTCCCCTGTCTTTTCCCCCAGTATAAACATACTGGGGCTCTTCCTTGCCCTTTTTCAGTTCAATTGAAATCAGACAATAGAAAGGGAGCTCTTGAGCTACGTGCTTCCTTCCTTTTCCTCAGTCGGTATACGATTCTTCATTTGCTTGTCTTTTTCAAACTTAAGTTTAATTTTGTTTCCTTCTACTTGTAACTTATTTGTTCTATTTGATGCAAGATGTACCAGCAACTACTCCTCTTCACTCAAGGAACCGATACCCTTCAACGATCGGGAGCTTTCTCCTTCATAGTTCTATCGATCGTTCCAGTGATCGTTGAGGAGTTAGGACTTTGATCGCCTTTGTTTGATTCGTCAGAGAAGAAGACAAGACAGAGGGATGTTTGGAGAAGAAGTGTTTGCAGAGATGGACGGGAAAGGCAGGAAAGAGGAAGAGGGGAAATAAGGTTGTAGGACACGCATGTCTCCAACCGGAAAATGTTTGGCCCAAAAAACGAGCCACGACAACGTTCCGTCAATTTTTTACCGAAAATGAATGTCTTGATGTGTACTACAAAAAATCGATAATTTCGTGTTGTATTATGAAAATATTTCAATTTTTGATGTGTGGTGAAAAGAATTAAAAGCCCATTATGTATGGTGCAATTTACCCTTTATGAAATGCCACAATTGACATCTACAAGTGCAAAAACACTTCAAATTATTTCACATTTTTTATTATAGATGTAAATTTTGAATTTGTTTCTCTTTTTTTTTTTAGATTTTGAATTTATTTTATATTCAAACTTTATTGTTGGTTTTTCTAGCTCTTTTGAAATTTATTTAGAATTATACTAATTTTGATTTTTAATTTAATTTTCTAATTCATTATATTATATTTTATTTTCTAAATTTTATTTTTTCCCTAAATTTTATGAGTTTTTCCCTTTTTTATGTTATTATTTTGCTTTTAATATTTTTTTTGGTGCCATATTACTATCTGATTGTTATGTAATGTGAAAATTGACTAATATTATATTTAAAACTAAAATGATTATTAGTATATTTCTGTAAAAACTCATGCTAGAATTGAAAAACTAACTAAGGTTCATGGCTGTTGAGGCACTTAACCCGAATAAGAATAACAAAACATCCCAAGTTTTTTAGTTAAATGAGTGAAAATGCATAATAAGAAGATAATTATATCATACCAAAGAATAATATATTAGATGAAGTGAAGAGACAATCATGCATCATTTAGTCAATATGCATAGATAAAATGAAGGGATGTGTCTTGATGTATAAAAGAGCATTAGTCACTCTAGATGTGAAGAACTGAATGAATTAAATTTTGTCTAAACTCATTGAATGCGTAATTAGTGGTTAGATTAATCAAATCGGTATAATATAAATTAAAATATGTCTAAATTCATTGAAATGGTAAAAAGGGAATTAAAAAAAATTGAGAAACACTTTATCCAGCTCCTTACTTTTATGATGATGATGATGATGATGATGATAAAAATAATAATAATAATAGATTAATTTTAGTTGATGATGTATAGAGTCTCTTGGCAAATTACAACACAATAGAAAGACAAATATTCATCATATTTCTAAATTATTACAAGATATAATTTTTTTCCGAATAGATATTATTACAAAGTGTTGTGTTTTATTATAATTGAAATATTAATAGAAAATATGTCTAAATACATTGGAAGAATTGATAGAGTTTCTGGGATGTCCATATATATCTAATGGACGAAATAGAAATTATATTAATCTATATTCATTGAAGAGTAAATGAGAATTATGAAAAATCAAGAAACACAATATTGAGCTTCACACTTTTATATATATAATAATAAATTATTATTATTTATTAGAATATAAAGTCAGTTTAATTTGCACCGAAGCACCCGCGCGACACATGGGTTGACCCCTCTAGTTCAGGCTCGAAAAGGTATCTATTCTCCACATAATTGCGTGGAATCCAATCCACAACAAAAGAAGAAAAGGTGATGCCTTTCCCACTTAATATATGATTGAATCCTTAGTGGGTGGTTCAATAGATTAATTAGACCGTGGAATACTCACTTACATCTCCTAGTTAACAAATTAAATTTCTTTGCAAAAACATGCACCAATCTGATGTTGGAATTCATCTTTCATGTGTAAGGGGTTTGTTACTCAAGGTATTGGTCAGTTTCTTGAGAAGACTCCGTATTGTTTAAAAACTTTTAAATTTTATATTCATGATTCGAGAAAAAAAAATCTATTTTTTAATAAAAAGTTAGTTTGTTAGAGAGCCAAAATTATCGAAATAGAGCTCTCATGTTTCGCATTTCAAATTCAATATATTATAATTGATTGGATCGCCATCTAGAATCTTATGACGTTCAGACCTGTTATGTGCTTATCGGCTTCACTGTTACTAGCACTAAAATTTTTCTCTTAGCTGAAATGGGTGGTGACTAGATTGTTGGGGTGTGTGTGTATATGTATTTATATAAGTTTATGTAATACAGTTAATTTGAAATATATTATGGTTACCGATGCGGGAAAAAAACTTCGGATTGGAATCCTCTCCCCATCACGAAAGATCTTCAAGTCCTCCTTCGAGTCTGACCACCGCCTGTGACCTACAAGAAGAAGGGCTCTCGAGGTGGTGCCCGATGGTCCTCTTTGACAATCAAGTTAGAGGTGTATTTTGGAGAGTCTCCTAGAGAGAGTTTCCCAATCACCATAAAGGAACAGTCAACTTACTTGCTCTTGAATGTAGGTTCGGTATTTATAAAGAGATGTTGGAGTTTATTGGCCTAAGTCGAGGGAGGTTGGGTGAGACTCCCGTGGTCGGGGGAGGCTCGGCGAGCCTCCCGTGGATGGGGGAGCTCGGAGAGCCTCCCATGTTCGGGGGAGGCTCCAGTAGTCAGGGGTCAGGGGAGTCTCGGCGAGCCTCCAGTAGTCAGGGGTCAGGGGAGGCTCGGTGAGCCTGTCATGGTCCCGGGGGGGGGGGGGGGGGGGGGGGGGTGTTGCTGTGGGCAAGCCTCCTGTGGACGGGGGGGCCCTTAGCGAGCCTCCCATGGTTGGGGGAGCCTCGGTGAGAATCCCAAATTAGGGAATATTCGTGATATTTCATGGACTTACTTGGAGATTACCGACGTCTATTGGACGGAGAGGGGCTCGGTGGGCCTCCACGGGTCTGTCGGGTCCGGTTCACTGTAACTCCACTATCAGTTACCAAGAGTATCAATGAGTCTAAAAAGAAATAGAGGAAAATAAAGAGAGATGCAGAGGCTGAGTGTTACTATAACAAACCCATTTTCTTTTGTAAAAATATTAACATAAGTTCCCAAATGGCCTAAATAGGTTGTATAGTGATGTATATTAATTAACGTATCATCAATTATTATAGACGTGTGCTTTTGAGTCAAATTGACAACGTAAGCATCGTTTTCATTTGGGGAACATTCCCTCTCTAATGGGACCAAACTTCTATGCCTATATAAACCCGAAAGAACCTCAAATCACAGCACAAACCTCTGAAAATTAAATTTCCTAAGTTCTTGTGCTACACAATACCCACCTTCCAGTTGTAGCACGATGGCATTCCCAAAGGCAATTAATTCCTTAAGCTTTTTCGTGCTCTCAATGATCTTCTGTCTTTGTGCTTCACAAACCATGTGCAGATCCCTCCCGCAAGACCCGATGGTAGAACGGCACGAGCAATGGATGCTCCAGCATGGGCGGGCCTACACTGATGCCGACGAGAGAGACAGGCGGTTTGAGATTTTCAGACAGAATGTTGAATATATTGAAGCATTTAACAACGCGAATTCATCGGATAAAGAATATGATTTGGCCGTGAATCAATTTGCCGATTTAACTAACGAAGAGTTCAAAGCTCTTCGTAATAGTCTCAGAATGAAATATTATATGAGCAATCAAACGGTAGGAAAACGATCTTTCAGGTACGAAAATGTCACTAAGATTCCTGCTTCCGTGGATTGGAGAAAGAAAGGAGCTGTCACATCCGTCAAGGACCAAGGAGAATGCTGTAAGCTCACTACTAATTTCATATGCTAATATTGTCGTTTATTTTTCATAATCATTCATTTAATTGACCACCATACATAGGCTAATTAAGTTAGGAGATATAGTTATTCCATCCAGGAATTCATGGACGACCTACCTCACTTGTTATAAGAAAAGTTTGAGGGTTCAGGAAACGGATGAGTAGGATAACAAATGGGAAAATATCTAACTGTATAAGGCTATAAGCCAAAGTTATTATATGTCTCTTACATGCCCGTAAATTGTACTGATTTAACGTAATAAGTTTTTCTTGATTAGTAGTGAGTAGCTAAGAAGGTTCATGGCAATCCAAATGATCAACTGTTCGACTTCATCTGGACTGTAAAAATTTTGATACTTGTTTTCTCTTTTTAGTCTGTACCATATAATATCCGAACACCCAATGTATTCTAAGTAATTTAGATTTGAATCTGTCGGCCCATTAAAGGTTGAGCCTCTCCCTCTCATGGACTTTCTTAGTGATCAGACTTAAGCCAAAGACCTTACTTATGGTGCACTTTGATTTAATATAATTTTGATCCTTAATTACCAGTGTGTATAGGGGCAACTCCTCAAAGAATATACTTGATTAGTCGCTTTATTACTCCTTATGGTCTGTGTCTCTCAATTAATATGCTAATTGAATATGTTCATCCATATGAACAGCGAGCTGCTGGGCATTCTCTGCCGTAGCTGCCATAGAGGGCCTCATGAAGCTGACGACCAGCTACACAGTCTCCCTTTCCGAGCAACAGCTCATTGATTGCGATACCAAAGGTTTCAACCACGGCTGTAACTATGGCCTCATGGACGCTGCGTTCAAATTCATCCACCACAACCATGGCCTAGCCTCCGATCAGGACTACCCCTACAAGGGGAAGGAAGGAAAGTGCAAGGTGGACACCATCGACAGGTCCCACATGGCCAAAATCGGGGGCTTCGAGGACCTTCCTCGAAATGACGAGAATGCCCTTCTTAAAGCAGTTGCAAATTTGCCCGTCTCCGTGGTGATTGACTCCTCAGATGGCGACTTCCAGTTCTACTCAAGTGGGGTCTTCACAGGGAAGTGCGGGACCAATTATGATCATGCGCTGACTATTGTAGGCTATGGGACGACCAAGGGTGGGACCAAGTACTGGTTGGCGAAGAACTCGTGGGGCCGTGGATGGGGAGAGGATGGGTACTTGAGGATCCAAAGGGGTGTCAAGGCCAAGGAAGGCAAGTGTGGGATTGCTATGCTTTCTTCATACCCTGTTGTTTGATGGAAGTTTAAGTATCTAAATCCGAAGTTTGGATTAGAATCCTTTCTGTTAGTTCTCATGCTAACAAAAATATAAATTAAGCACTGCAATAAAATTACTAAAAAGAAATTAAACCATATGTACGTGATGGAATGAATAAAATCAATTTATATGGATAAAATTCATAACGAGATAGCTTTATTCTTTAATGGATCGACACGGCTCCATTCTGAATTATTCGAGACTCATTGGACTTTCGGATACCATATTGGTGTACAACAAAGAAAGAAATCAATATATATAAGTAGTATAGAATTGCCTCAAAAGGTAATGTATTATTTATTCTGTTAAAAATAAATTGAAAGACAATTCTTCAGCTTCAGAATCCTTTGCCAAGCACAGGAGCAACAACTTGGCTTTTTAAAAGACCGGAGGTCACATTCTTTATCATATAAGATCTAATCCAAATAATTTAGGGTGATCCCCATCCTTCTTTGACGTATTAGCAGCCTGCATATAAATCTAATAATTCTACTCGTATTGCAATCCAATGGTTATTTCATACCAAGACCCACTTCCTACGGATGGCAGTGGATTTTAGAAAACGAGTATTTCGCCCTTTCCAAATCCTGATAGAATTATATCCATTGGGTCGTGGGAGGGGCTTGGGAATTTGATATCAAAACCCTATAGAGTTTGAGAAGGGTACATGAGTTTATCTCAAAATCCATCCCAAACCCGTTAAGTGTGAAGTTACTAAACTACCCTTCATATTACTTATATTTACAACATAACCTTCTTTAATGTTATGAACTTTTAAGTGTTGTGATTTTTTGTTCTTGAACATATTATGTACTTATAAGTGATGTAATTTGTTTTTCCTGAACATGTTACGAACTTATGTAAGTGTTGTGATTTATTTTTCTCGAACAATTACTCGCATGGAATTTATATTTATATTTATATTTATGTTTGTATACTTTTGATTACCTTAGACTATATTGTATAGATAAGATATTATCATCAGTCTAAGAAAACATTTTTGTCAAACATATTAACGGGTAAATGGGTTCCCAATGGGTACCAATTGAATTAGTTTAACGGGTTTGATAAATTTTTTTTTTTAATTCTCAAAGGGTTTGAGAAGGATTTGAGATTGACTTTTCTTAACATGTATGGATATAGGATTTGAGATTGCTCCTTTAGTAGCACTATTTTTCCATTTCTACGAAAATTCTTTCAATTTGGCCTCTACAATTTTAATGACTTTCTTTGGTGGAATGAGAGCCTTGCACCAAAATGTACTACAAAGTGCAGATTAGCCGGAATAGTTGTAAGTTCTGTGCATAAGACAGTTGCTTAGCATATCAACTACCAATCCTCATACAATTTTCTCCCGAAGTAAATTACTTTAAAATAAAAGTAAATTATTTAGGTGCTTAGCAGATTACTAACAAATAAAGTGAATTCCACTTATTTCAAAGTAAATTACGCAAATTTCAAGGCAAGTTATATAAATTTCAAAGTCATTTACATAATTTTCAAAGAGTTTTACTTAACCTTTTAGTAAAGTATATACTTTTTGCTTTATATTTTGGTAATTTTTTCAGTTGTATGGTGCAACCGTTTTGATCCTACAAATATGTATGAACTATAGGCATTATTAGAGATTTTAGGGTGTTTTTGGTGGAGTTTCAGCACATGAATTGGCAAAAGTCCCCTCTTGCTCAAAATGAACCCCTAATAAAGGAGTCGGGGGTCATTTTGCAAAAACCAATTGTTCAGGGATGAAAATGCAATTTAATTTTTACAATTTGAGAGTTCCGAATGGGTCTAGCTGTTCAAAACTATTCGTTGGGACAGTTGGCCCACGCGGTGCGGTTAGTAACAGCGCCTCCGTACAAAGACGCAAGAACTAACCGCGCCCATGTCCTAAAATTCCACCTTGGTGGGAGCTGACTTGAACCAGTTGAACTGAACTGGTTTGGCCGGCAAAAACCCTCAAACTTTTAAAAACATTGCATTTTTACCCTTTTCGGGATTTTAACGCACATTTGAGTGAAGAAAAATTATTAGAAAATATCATCGGGCTTCGAAAATATTTTCTAAGTATAAACCACCCGACATGAATACTTTCGCTAATTGAGAATATCGTTTTTCTCCATCTCGAATGCTTGTCATATTGGATAAAATATATGAATTAAAGAGTTTTGATCAAACAAAATTTATCGTGTTTTTTTACATAAAAAAATGAGCAATTGGGTTTAAAACAAGGTTTCCAAAAAGTAAGCGTCACGTTCTCGAAATTCATTTTACATGCATGTCACAGGAGAAAGTAATATTAACAATTAACTCGTACAAATTTAAAAAAGAGGCATGGATGATCAAAATTAAGTACTTAGCACTCGAGGTTATCTGTTAATTCTCGACAGTAGGTGCTTTATTAGTTCTCTAATTTGGTGTACTTCCCAAACAATGATCCTAATCCGGGCTAGAACGAGGTGCTAACAATTACTAATTAAAAATGAGTGAAATGACATACATGCTTACAGTAACAGATAATTCATTAAAACCTAATATTTCAATTTGAAGTTTGAATTCTTCTAAAAATTATACCGCGTTTACGCGATTAGGCTGTAACCAATACTAGTATAATATACCATAGGTTACTTGCAAATATTCCAATGCCATCAGGTATGTAACAAGCCAAATGTTTTTTACTTTCCACGAATCCCACAATTGTGCAGCCCATTTGCCTTTTCGATGGCGGACTCCACGGTATTTGCTGGTGTTGCCTTGCTTTTGTTTCGAAAGCTCACATTTCCGAGGGTTTGGGTGCTTACATGTCCAACGAATGGGACCGACACTCGGCCGGTAGGTATCTTTTACCATACTGGGCTCAAAAACAACGTTTTGAAAGTGACGTTCAACACCCCTCCGTGCCGTACGGTTCAAACCATCTTCATCGGTCATTAAATCCGTAGCAGTAAGGTTGATGTACGTTATCCGTATAGACTTTGGCAACACCTGCAAGGCATCGACCGCCATACAATGACGCTCAACAGATTTCTTACTGGAGCAGATGTACTCCGTTGTCTTGCACCGCTTTGGGCTGCGGAGAGTGTAAGACATGGGGACCGAGAAGTGTAACTCTGATGGGTGTGTGATCTTGAGGTATTGCATATGACTAGAATGTGGAAGGAAGAATACATTATTTATCAAGAAGCCGCACGTATTTTTAGTTGCGTGTGGGAGGGGTTGCCCATTGGTTGGTCAACTTGGTGACAAATAGAAGGTGACCATCTTATTGATGGGATTTGCTAATTTATGCTCAATTTTCCTTCAACACAATAGTACACATTCAGCACATATATTTTCCATTTCCATAAGTATATATTAATTGCAAACAATTTTGTACGGGTTCCGCACTTGAACGTCAGTTATCCAAATCTCAAACTTTCGGTTTCATATGCCTTGCCAGTACATTATATGTAACAAGCTGAACATATTAGGTGAAAATTATACGAATATAATTTTAAAAACTTTGACAATTTATCAATCTGTTAGTGATATACCCTAGAACCTAATTTATGTATTTGGATAATTCTTTTTATGGCAATAAAGTTTATTATATTATTCGTATATTGTCTATATTTATTAGAATAAATTCCTTAAAATATTTTGCATGCTTCGTTCTTAAAGAGTTAAGAATATGAGTGATGAAGTAATTTAGTAAGAATATTTTTAAACTGTTCACAATCGTTGGAAACTTAACTAGACATTATTTCTCCGGATAGATCATCACCTCTGTCTGTATCCATGATTAGTATGCATATACTAATGAAGATGGAATAGTGAGTCACATGCTATCTGATAACTGTTATCATGACAGACATGTGAATGTTTATATGATAAGTAGTCGAATGTGACGTACAGATAGTCGAATGTTATCCGGATGGTATCAATGCATATAGTCCTTAGACCTGAGATGAAACGCTATCTCAAGTATAGGTAATTAGAATTTACTACTGCTAATGTATTTGTGTTTAGCATGAGTATTTGGCAGATAGTGGTTTTGGTTAGTTATACTTGGAAGTAGGTGTCCAATCAAGACGAGATTTACTAATCTGAGTAAGCAGGGAGAAGGTCCTATGGATGTGTGTTTTGTTCTGGATCGAGAGATCCTCAGTCGGGGTAGACAGACTTGAATAGAAAGGAGTTTATGTTCAAGTTCTACATATCTAATAATGAAATCAGAGAGTCCATATGATCATTTATAGGGTTTTGCATTTACCGTAGCTCTTGCTATATCGAGATCTTGTAGTGAAATGATTTAATGCATGGCATATACGATCAGAAGAATGTTTCAATTATATATTCGTCATCATTTGAATTGTCACGATATGCTGCTAGATGTCACTTGTGATCTTCGAGAACCAAGGACATTTTGGAAATTATGCTTTTTGTTATAAAAAGAGTTTTTGGTGATGTCAAATGAGTTGATATTATAATCTCATTGTCAATTTTGATGAACCTAGTTAGTCACACACATTGAGCGTGTCTAAATCGAGAAAAGAATTAATTCTAATTAAGGAAGTTAATTAGGAATTAATTATCGAACTAGGCTTGCAATGTGGTTGCAAGGATGCTAGCACATCCTGAAGCCGAGTTTAATATTTCTATCAGCACCTCGTTTTGATTCACCGGCTCTAGGAGAACTCTTCAAACAACAATCCTGACTATAACCCTATAACCGATAGAAAACAGCTCGACAGTGCCCGGGTTACTATTCATAACCAGATCAACCATGTCAACAGGACGGCCCGGGAGCAAGCCACAAAGGACCACAACGTGATAAGAATCCAACATTAATAACCTAGCATGATCATGAGGAGGAGGGGAAAAATCATCATTTTTGTCTTCCATCGGAGGGAAGTATCTTTGACTTACTGCTCGAGCATTCACGACTTTTGAAAATGGGGCATTTCCTTAATTTAATTTTTACTTTACATTTTTTAGAAAACAAATACTCTACGGGATATTCTCGGACCTTACACACGTCAAATTCGAATTTCAAAATTTGAAACAAAAATGGAGATTGAAATATGTTTTTCTACATAATATTGATCCCTTAATTTGAACACAATGGTGGCCCCGTATTATTTTTCGGATATCTGATTGAAAAGACAGGAATTTCAAGCCCACGTGTTGTAATTTCAATTTTCAAATTCGGGACGATACTTGATAACGAAAAATATTTTTCTGCGTAATATCCATAGTAGAATTTTTCTGAACGTAACGATGGTACGAGATCATTTTTCGGACATTCGAGTGAAAAAGCGAGAAATTTGAAAATGATCGTGCAATTACAGTCGACGTGTGTCAGAGGTTCAATATCAATTTTTATCGAGATTCGATCCCTGTCAATACAAATTGGAATTCTCACGAAGCCGTTATTTTTTGAATTTCTCAATTTCCATGTTTCCTTTCCTAAAATGTCGACTATTTTTAGAAATCGAATTTCCCCTAAGATGCGCGTACGAATATAATATATTTATTAAAAAAACAGAGAGAGAGAGAGTTGAATTGTGGCAGAAGGGTCAGCCAGAATGGCCAACTTGGCCGACCTTGCCTGCCATCTTCATCTTCTTCCCCGATTCTTCTTTTTCCTTCTTCTTCTACTTGCTTTCTTTTTCTTTTTTTCTTTTTTCCTCTGCAGTTTAGACAACATGCATGACCCGCCCACAACAAGATTTTGGCGCCGACCTGCTCCATCAATACTCTGATCGCTTGCAGCATGCCCAGCCCCTATGCAACTTGACCGGCAACTTGCAACCTGGAGCCTCTGCAGCCATAGCCTCTACACTTGCTTCTCCTTCGACGGCTCTGCTCCTTGGGAATGGCAAGTTTATCTGCTGGCCACCATCCTTTGCAACCTCTGCTCTGCCACGACCGTATCCTGCAGCCAGCCATGCCAAGCCTGCAACTGATCGCGGCGATTCCGTCACCATCTTCATGATCCTCGCCTCACATCTTCGGTTCTCATATGAGCATCTCACTTTTCTCCTTCATCCCCTCTTCTCACGCCTACCCTCAGTCTTCGATCTTCTGCAGAAAACCCATCTTCTTGGCTGCGTTTTCTTAGGCTGCTTTAGGACCATCATGAGGAGCGGAACATTCGAACCTTTCTTCGGTTTTCTGGTCGATGACTACCTTCAACTCACTCTCAGTTCAATCTCACTCACACTCTCCTTCACCTCAACTCTCTCCAGTTCCCTGACATTTTTTCCCCTATTCCTCGGCTAATCTCCAGAACACCTGATCCCCTGCATCCCTTCCCTTTTCTTCCCTTTTCTTCTTTTTTCTTTTTTCTCTAGGTGGCTGACCAGGGCTGCCTTTCCTCTCCTTTTCCTTTCTGTCAGCACCCCATTTTGGCTCACCAATTCAAGCAATACATATCAGCAATTATTCAGGTCATGACTTGAGTATTGATACAAAAAAGGCTCAACAGAGCAACAAATCATTATTCAATCTCAAGTCAGCAGGAACAGGCAGAAGATATGGGCGAACAACAGAAGAACTTCCTCGGTCATCCAGAGCTAACAGAGCAAGCGGAAGCCAAACAATCCCCAAACCAGTATTTTTCAAAATACCACGCCGACAGTGCCATTTTCCGATGGTTCGCTCAACCATCAGAAAATATCCAATATCGAACTTCAAAAATCCACATCAGTGCCAAACAGATGAAAAGTGTCTTCAAACACATTTTGCAGATCATCTACTCCATATAAAACAACTTTTTGTATGCAGATAACTTTTCAGTGGAAGTCTAAAAATGTCGGGTTATCAGAGAAAAGTTAATTCCTAATGTCAACTGCAGCCACGTCCCTCAAGCATACAGAGCATGAGCATTGCTTCAGACTGTCTCTTGAAAGCCACACAGACACCTCGAATGACTTCCAAACGATGGAACAAGCATACCCTTATTCAGAAAGGGATAACCGAAGACTGGTCTGATAGACAAATGGCAAACGAAGTAGACCATGCATTGCCCTAAAAACTCCAACAAACAAATGCAATTTGGCAAAACAGACAGCAAAACCCTTTTCAGTTTCCCGAGTAATCTCCGAAGAGTAGAAAAGACCATTTTCAGTGGAAATCCATATAAGGAGGTCCTTTTTGCGAAAACTTGACGCCGAACGATTAGCCTACACTATGCTAGCCATCCTAAAGCTCAATATGGAATCATCAGACTGAATTGCACAACTCATCTAGACCTCCCAAGCAGTGCCTTAAAGGTCTCAGATGCATTTTTCAAGTCCTTAGAGGTCCATTTTTGACAAACAGAGATCACAGTGATCTCCGGATCGCCCGATCAATTCAGAAAGCAATATGAGAAATCCATTTTTGGCCTCCTAGGACGTCTCCAGCTTCACATTTTCAATACCGGCTTAAGGGTCAACTATTCATTCCAAGTGACAATGCATATCAAAATGACCAACGCAGAACACAGACGCGAGATATACTATCAGAAATGGTTAACTTCGCTCTGATTACTTAAAATGAGCAAAACTAGCTTCCGAGCCTAATGACCACACGAGACATTTTCTCATAGAAAATGGCAATCTTGGGCTCATTTGCACCGTTTTATCGCGTACATCATCGATTCGACGTTCAATTTGAACCAAGGGCCTCAAATGCACGATCAATCGAGACCCGAACTTCCTCGACTCACCTCCAACCCGTGTGGGACCCACGGCATCTTCTTCCCCCTCTTCTTGACAAGGCTAGCCAAAATTTGCAACTGGCAACCCAACTTGCACTTGTCTTGCATGAAAATATCAAGCCATCATCCAATATAACACTCCATGACATTAATGCATTTTGGCTCATCTTCATGAAGAATGCATAGAGGAGATTCATCCTCATCTCCATTGAAAAATTTGGATCCCCCTAATCAAGAGCAATAATTACACTTTTCTTCTCTTAATTACACTTAATCTTTGCCTTTATATATCCTTTAAGCCATTAACTTAATCACAACTCACCACATGCCATCTCTCTAGCTTTCTCACTCTTCAAATGCTCTCCAACTTGAAGAAACCGCAGCAAGCTTCAGCAAAGCAAAACTAAGCAAGAACACCAAAGACTTAAGTCATAATCATGTTATTTACCATCCCGGCTTAAACTTCACCAAACTTCACCAAACTTCATATCCCACATGTTTTCAATCCCCTCTATCCATTTCCGAGCTTAGATTTTAATTTTGAGGCCTCCAACCCATCGAAATAGCTCAGTACAGAACCGAACAGAAAAATTGCCATTCTCGGGTCAAAACTTCCAACCCGAGTTTCAAGGCCTTTTGGGTTGGTTTGAGTTGTCAAAACCCATCAAACACCTCCTCACAAAACTCTAGGGTGTCAAGGAGTTGAGAAATCCAAGAAAAACCTGTCGGTTTTAACGCAGCATGAAGAAACAGCCCGACTGCCCAGTCGGGTCAAAATTTCTGACTATCCTTGCGGTTTTCTTGCAGACCAGGTCGATCCGAGACTCTTTTCGCAAAATGACCACCACAATCACCTCTGGAGGTCAGTTAGGAGTCGGGAGTCACTGACCTTGCCTCAAAATTCCATCGGGAGACACCGTGGTGAGGTCTGACCCGAAAACTGCCCAGTCGGGTCTATTTTCCAGACGTACTCTGTTTTCCGTGATATTTACAAGGCTATACGGGTCAACCCGATAGATCTGGAACCAAACGACCCACCACAGCCACCTTCAAGGGTCTCTTAGGAGTCGGGAGCCACTGACCTTGCATCAAAATTCCATCGGGAGCTACCGTGGTGACCTCCGACCCGAAAACTGCCCAGTTGGCTCGAGATAGCTTCCAGTCGGGTCTGTTGCGCCTGTTCGGGTCTGTTCAACGAAAAACAGCCCAAACCTGACCCACCAAAGGTCCAACCCAATTTTTTACAATTCCATCCCACATCCCGGGACTAGGTATGACCATTCCCGACTTAGAGGAGCTAGGACTTTTACATTTTTGTTGTGTTTATGGGGGTTATAAGGGGTTTTATGCATGTTTCACTTCCAAGTTTTAATCTTTATGCAATTTTCATGTTATATCATGCATGTTTATCCTCATTTAACGTGATAACATGTCGAGAAATGTTTAAATCGAAGTCAAGGAAACCATATCGATTCGGAAAAGCCGAGATACCTCTCGGATTAACCTCTTGGAGAGGTAATCGAGGGGTAATCTTGACCTTTCCAGGTCAAGACCGGTTTCCTTGCCTCGATTTGAATTTTTTCCCAAATTTTTATGCTTTCCCACATGCATGGAGCCGGTGTTGTTTTATTAATTCCATAAATAATGTGTTTGTGCATGTTTGTATGCTTGAATGCGTTTTTTAAACTCATGGCAATATCGACTTTGTTAAATACGTGTTATTTACCGTGTTTAATGTTTGAGCATGTGAGAAATAGTTGAAATCTGGTTAAAGAGACCGCTTGAAACCTGAAATGGGTAAAGGAAACTCACAGCTACTCCCAAGAGGAAAGAGCCGAGAGTTTTTTGACTTACTCGGGTCAAGAACGGTCTCTTTACCTCGATGATATCCATTTCTCAGATTTTGTGTAAATTGCAAATTTCAATATCATCGCAAATCCCGCATTAAAATGTCTTTAAAACATTGTTTTTAAAGCAAAAATGCATGAATTCATGTATCGATGATTCTTTCGGGGCCATTTGGGTTCCGAGGGTATTTTGGTCATTTTGACCAAATTGTCCTCGACCTTCCTGGACCCGTCTTGGTCGTCGTATCATGAATTATTTTCATTAAATTAAGCTTTTCTTGTATTCAGACTTCATTCAGTGGATCAATTCATGATCTATCTGATTGTCTGTAATCCGCACATTTATTACATTCGGCTTTTAATTTTAAGTTGTAATCCACAAACAGGTGAATTGGGACATTCGCATGATTAAACCCATTTCACACTGATAACTTTACACATGAATTGGTAATTAACTGATAACTTGCGTCGATAAGTTGTCAAATGACGTTAATGCCTTTTTCAAAACTTGTCCATTTCAAAACCCAAAATGCTCAGTCCGATGTAGCATGGATGCTTAGAAAGGACTTGTGTGTCTCAACTTGAGTTTTTACCTGATTTTAGATAACTCAAGTCAGGATACAAAAAATTTTTCTAGATCACTTCCGGTTAGATCGACCGGTTCTTTGGCTTTTTCGGGATTCTTGCATAACTCTGGACGATCCAGGGAATTGGTCGACACCGACTACAGGCCGAGGTGGCCCGCACTACGATATTTCCCTTTTCTGAAAATAATTTTCAAATAAAGGGTAGAATCGTCTTTTCACAATTCAGCGACACCCCTAGGGTTAGCTTGACAGAAATAGTACGGTATCAGGATAAGAATAGGCTACATGTTCAGGTACAGGTTCATCTGCAAAGTCTTTTCTTATCCACTAATGAGTTTCTGTCATCTTATCGTAGACTCGAGTAACTAAAACAGTTATCTCTATCACAAAACATGCAAAACACTTATTAACCTTTTACTCGACCTAACCAAACACTAGATAATGGTTAGGCGGAACTCTAGGTTCCAAATCTAGAGTCAAAATAGAGTTTGGCTAATTCGGTGGTATTTCAGTGTTACAATACAGAACAATTTTTAAAAGAAATCCACACACAAATGACTTGACTACAGATACCATGTCTGTCAGGTCCTTGTAACAAAGCTGAATGCAAAAATGTTTTACACTCGTTTGCTTGTTTAGCATATGGCATTTGCTTGCAAAAGTACCTATGGGTTACTAATCTATTAATCCACGTAAACTCGGCAATAACAAACACAATGTCTGCAATCTGCACGTTGTTTGTTATTTTTCTACTCTTGTTTGTCCATGTGAGTCGAGCTCGACCCAAAGGACGCATTGCACTTAGGGTTCAACGCCCTAACCATCAATCACAGGGTCCAACGCCCTATTCACTGATAACGCACGTTGAATTTTAGGTTTTTGGTTTTTCCCTGAACTCACGGTGAGTTGGAGCGGAATAATAACCGAACACAAACTGACAAGGATTCGATCATTTGCTATTTGTAATTTGTTGTATTTTGAGAGCATTGTAAGGATTTTATTTTGTACATTTATTTATGTAAGAATCCCGGTCGGTGAGCGAACGGTCCGAGAGTCGAATCAATCGAATCGGTCCAATGCTTGCCCAAACAAGAGTAATCCCAAGATTTCGCGGTTCCGGTTCACGCAGAAATTCAAACATCGTAGTTTGATAAACTGTAAAGTAAGATTGTGAACCGATTTCCCGACACACTGGTCTACTTCTCTCTTGGCTTCTTAACCGACATCGTTTAGTTCACCGAATTTCCGATGTCAAAACATGTACGCTGAGTGCAGCCTAATTCACTGGGTAAATAAAAACAGCAAGCCTAGCAAATCAGAATACCGAAAGGGCGTGCAGGATATAGGCCGGTACGTAACGTGAACCCCCGAACTTGGACTTTCCGGCTCCGCACAGACCAATGCCTTAGCAAAACTAGGTGTTTTCATACTTTTAGACCCGGGTAACTCACTGGCCCTCGACCTTCGGGTCGTAAACAGGTAGTGGCGATTCCTTCTCATGCGTGTCCGTCACGCATCCCCGAGAAGGTGGATACTCCCAGGCCGCACGATCCAAAAGCGTGCATGCGGGCTCCGACGAGAGTCCATATTCGGGTCCGTACACTTTCCGTTCATCTTCTCGGTAGGCTCAACAGAGCAACACACTGATCATCATCCTCACCTCCTCTCATTCCCCGTGACTTCTCGAGCATGCCATCACCTTGCTCGCGCGGACCATCCTACCAACATCAATCATCGTCATCGTCCTCCTCATCTCCTTCTCACGGGCAACCTATATCACCATCATCTTTCTCTTTTATTCTCCTCTTTCCTGAGCTCTTCTCGGCACGCCCAGGCCGGCCCCTGATCTTTCCCATCATTCCACCCTCGGTACCTCTTCTTTTGTTTCTTTTCCCTTGCAACTAAAGCATGGAACCTCACGGTCCTTGGAGCCATGCGTCATGAAGCTCATCTCCGATCTACACTCGACTGCTGATATTACTTTCCTCAAGCTCTTGAACCATTTCCCTCTTCCCTTCACTTGCTGCAATTAATTGCTAAGCCACTACCCTCACTCCCTTGAGCTCCCGAAGTTGTTGTCATGGTCGTTTGTTGTTGTTCCTCATCCTCCTTGAGCTCCCCTGAGCCTCTCCCAACTGCCATACTTTTAGTGCTCTGCCCATGTGCTACTTGTGTCCTGCCCGTGAACCCCCACAAGCCACTGCAATTGCTGTACATGCCTTCCCGAACTGCTTTAGCTCTTCCCCGAGCTCCCAGCTCACTGTTGCTAGTGTTCCCAACCTCATCAAGCTCCCAAGCTCAACATTTATCGTTGCTGCTACCACTTGTTGCTATTTGCTGCTTATCGGTACAGCTCATTACGTCGTTGCATTGCCCGTATAGCCCATTCCAGCCACAGTTCGAGTGATTTATGAAGCTTGCTCGAGTTCCTCCCAACGATAAGAGGTTTGATATTCAGACTTAGCGGCATGCGTAGGGTTAAAACCCTGAGCCACAGGTAAAGACGGGTTGCATGTCCATGCGCAGGTCTAATCTGTTTTGCCCTCTTTACCCGACCGAAGTGTTTCTGTCATTCTAACATAGATTCGGGCGCTTAGGAGGTAGACTAGAGACGCGAGCGGGGATGGCCTGTGAAAGGTCGTCCGACCCTACACAGGGTGAGAGCAGAGACCTTGGTACCTCGTGGTGCTTCGTGTTCCCTCTTCCCTAAGTTTGTGTTTAGATCGGGTTTATCTATCATAAAATACAAAATTGGATTAATCACATACTCGATATTATCAAACACCGGGAAACGAGCGGGTCAAAACCCTAGGTTTTAAGTTTCCGACAAAACATACTTTTGACATAATCTGTTAATCTGTCAAGGGTTACATAACAATAAAACTTCAAAGAAACCCTCGCACTCAGGGCTTGACTGCAGACATCATGTCTGTCAAGTCCTTTTCAAGCAAAGCCAAATGCTACATGCCCTTTCATGCCCGCACAATCGAGAATAAATCTAATTAAGGAAATATAATAGTTTCCTTATTTTGAGAGTTTTTATAACTAGATTGTCTATCGATGGAAACTCGTGTCAATGACTCGTTTGATCTTTCTTTCTTTCTACAGGGGCAAGTCATTGGATGACTTAAAGTATGAGGACTCATTTGTGATTTATTAATTAATGTGAATTAATTAATAATTGCGATGAAGTCCCTTAGGGTAAAGATATATATAGATATTATCTTCCAATTAACCCTCGAACTAAATCAATCAACAGGGCCCGATATTAGAAAGAAAGAGAGGAGTGTTCAGCTTAGTGTTTTCAGCAGAGCAGCCATGAGTTTTCCAAGGCTGATTAGAGTCTTTCTCGGCTCCGGTTCGGCATTTCGGTGTTGTCTTTGAGGTCCTTAAAGAGATCCTTTCATTCCGTGATGATTTCGATCGAGATCGGTGACCTAAATTGGAGTGTATGGGTCGAGAGGAGTCTAAACTCAGTGGGGGAACGCTCATGTGAACGCTATTCGTTTAGAATGTGATTTTCATGCCAAGATGAGATCTTAAAGTTTCTAATTAAACGAGCACTCGATAAAAATTTGATTTTTACCGTATTTAAACTTTATGCTGCGCACGTGCTCGGTTTTCTAACACAACCAACTTCAAGGGCGGAGAAGTTGGTCATCGATTGCTATTGTGCTTTATAAGCACGCCCATGTGTGGTTTGTAATGAAGTAAGCACAATTCATGTCACAACAACATTTATATTGCGTTAATGTATTTAATTTTTTGTTTTTTTGTAAATTGACTATGTATATAACACTATGGCTTACAAAACGGGCAACTATAAAAATTCATTAATTCAATGCTTACGACTAACATTATATGGTATAGTAAACGTACATGTTAATATTAAACGATAAAGTCTTTTGATGGTTTCATTACTAATTAAAAACGAGTGAAATGACTTATATAATTACAGTAACTTATAATTCGTTAAAACCTTAATATTTGAATTTGAAGTTTGAGTTCTTCTAAAAGTTATACCGCGGTTACACGATTAGTCCGTAACTAATACTAGTATAATATACCATCGGTTACTTGCAGTTATTCCAATGTCATCAGGTATGTAACAAACAAACCAAACGTTTTTTACTCTCCACTAGTCCCACAATTGTGCGGCCTATTGGCCTTTCCGATGGCGGACTCCGCGGTATTTGCGGGTGCTGCCTTGCTTTTGTTTCGAAAGCTCACATTTCCGAGGGTTTGGGTGCTTACATGTCCGGCGAATGGGACCAACACTTGGCCGGTTGGTATCTTTTACCATGCCGGGTTCGAAGACAATGTTTTGCACGTGACGTTCAACACCTCCGTGTCCTACGGTTCCAACCATCTTCATCGCTGAATGAGTCCGTGGCATCAAGGTCGAGGTACGCTATCCGTATAGATTTCGGCAATGCCTGCAAGGCATTGGCCGCCATAACATGACGCTCAACAGATTTCTTCTCAGAGCAGATGTACTCCGTTTTGCACCGCTTAAGGCTGTGGAGAGTGTAAGACATGGGTGTTGGATATCCCTCCAGTTTGGAGAAAGTTAGGCTTAAATCGTGTTGGACTTTTATCGAGCTTTAATAAGCCGAGGACCCACCTTGTGAGGGTTAATTTTCAGCACAAACAGAGGCGGCAAGGGAGGAGCCAACCAGCAGATCAGAACTGTAGAAGCTGCAGGATACAGAGAAGAACAGAGCAGTTTTTCCTATGCGACCAGAGCTAGATCAACCCTCGATCGAGACGTCAAACAGACTCCGATTGGGATGAAATTCTGGCAGCAGCTTCGAGAGAGTGTGGAGCTAAATTCTGAACGGTCAGAATTTCTATTCGAGCTCTGTAGGTGCTGTTTCAGCTGACTTTGTAATCCACCCATTGTGGGTGATGAATTTTGGTATTTGGTGATTAAAGATAATGTTTTTGAGTTTGGTGGTACAAGGGTTTACCCTTCATGAAAAACATTGTGTAATCTTAATTGATAGTGCATCGTTGATTCGGAATTGGTTCCGTGATTTTTCTTCACATCGGGATTTTCTACGTAAAATTATTGATATTCTTTTTTTTAAATTTATGACTTGTTGATTAATTTGATTGGTTCATATCTTGATCACACTAATAGGAGAGAAAAATTAAATTTGGCTGAGCACACCCTTCCCAATGATTGAGACTCAGATGTGTGGCTTTGGTGGGTGTGTAATCTTGAGGATATTGGATATGACTAGAACGTGGAAGGGAGAATGCATATTTATCAAGGAGCCGCACCTTTTGTTAGATGCGCGTGGGAGGGGTTGCCCATTGGTTAGTCAACATGGTGACAAATGTAAGGTGGACCACGTGATAGGTGGGATTTGTTGATTTATATTAAATTTTCATTCAGCACTGTAATACACGTTCTGCACATACATTTTCCATTTTCCATATGTATATATTAATTGCAAACTGTTTTGTACGGGTTTCGCACTTAAATATCAATTATAGTAATCTCAAACTTTCGGTATGGTATGCCATGCCAGTACACTATATGTAACAAGCTGAACATAATAGCTGAAAATTATACGGATATAATTTTAACAACTTTGATAATTTATTATCGAACTACACGGGCTGATAAGTTGGTCATCGATTGCTATTGTGCTTCATAAGCACGCCCATGTATGGTTTGCAATGGAATAAGCACAATTCATCTCACAACAACATTTACATTGCCTTAATGTATTTAAATTTTTTTTGTATATTTACTATGTATATAACACTATGGCTTACCAAACGGGCAACTATAAAAAATTTATTAATTCCATGCTTACGACTATAATTATATGGTATAGTAAACGTACATGTTAATATTAAATGGTAAAGTCTTCTGATGGTTTCATTACTAATTAAAATGGGTGAAACGACTTATATGATTACAGCAACCTATAATTCATTAAAACCTAATATTTGAATTCTTCTAAAAATTATACCACGGTTACGCGATTAGTCCGTAACTGATATTAGTATAATATACCATATATTACTTGTAGATATTCCAATGTCATCCGGTATGTAACAAGCCAAACATTTTTTACATTCCACGAGTCCAAAAATTGTGCAGCCCATTTGCCGCTCTGATGGTGGACTCCACGATATTTGCGGGTGTTGGCTTGCTTTTGTTTCGAAATCTCACATTTCCGAGGGTTTGGGTGCTTACATGTCCGGCGAATAGGACCAACACTCGACCGCTTGGTATCTTTTACCATACTGAGTTCGAAAATAATGTTTTGCATGTGTCATTCAACACCGCTCCGTGCCGTATGCTTCAAACCATCTTCATCGGTTGATGAGCCCTTTGCATCAAGGTCGATGTACGTTATCCGTATAGACTTCAGCAATGCCTGCAAGGCATAGGCCGCCATAACATGACGCTCAACAGATTTCTTCTCCGAGCAGATGTACTTTGTTGTTTTGCACCACTTTAGGCTTCGGAGAGTGTAAGACATGGGGACCGAGATGTGTAGCTCTTGTGGGTGTGTGATCTTGAGGGTATTCCATATGACTAGAATGTGGAAGGAAGAATGCATTATTTATCTAGGAGCCGCACGTTTTGTTAGTTGCATGTGGGAGGGGTTGCCCATTGGTTGGTCAACATGGTGACAAATGTAAGGTGGACCATGTGACTGATGGGATTGGCTGATTTATGTTCAATTTTCCTTCAACACAATAATACACGTTCTGCACATATATTTTCCATTTTCCATAAGTATATATTCATTGAAAACAGTTTTGTAGGGGTTTTGCACTTAAATATCAGTTATAGTAATCTCAAACTTTCGGTTCAGTATGGCATGCCAGTACACTATATGCAGCAAGATGAACATATTAGCTGAAAATTGTACAGATATAAATTTAACAACTTTGATAATTTATCAACCAACTACAGGGCCCGAGAAGTTGGTCATCGCTTGCTATTGGGCTTTATAAGCACGCTCATGTATGGTTTGTAATGGAATAAGCACAATTCATGTCATAACAACATTTACATTGCCTAAATGTATTTAAAGTTTTTTGTATATTGACTATGTATATAACACTATGGCTTACAAAACGGGCAACTATAAAAAATTCATTAATTCAACGCTTACGATTATAATTATACGGTATATAGTAAACATACATGTTAATATTAAATGGTAAAGTCTTATGATGGTTTCATTACTATCGCGCGGGCGTGGTTTTTAGGCCTTCGCAGCCGACTTCGGGGTGTTTCTATTAGTACACGTGGCCTGGGACTCGATTTGGGATTGATGTCGCCACTACACCGTTTTATTTGGCCGGTGAGCCACCTAAGTTGACTACGCGGTCGGGATACTAACCGCCTAAGGGTTTATGTTTTGACTCGATCTTTCTAACCAGAGAAATGAGTACGGAGGCATAGTTACGAGATTAGAGGCCCGCAAGCTAACAACTCATATTTTCGATACCCTCGTGGGCTCTTAATAGTTCTAACACTTTTTATTCGTTAAAGTCATATTATTTAGTCTTAGAGTCAAGTCTACACTCGCGAATGTACAGGAAAATTAAAGAATGAATTTACAGACTCCGCACGATACACATACTTATACAATTATACAGTCCGACTCTTTGAATAACGGGCCACACATTCGGGCCGAGAAAGATAAAATGGGCCATACCTTCAGGCCATCATACATGAGCTATACATTCAGGCCAACACTCACATAATGGGCTTAAGGCCCAAAAAAAGGAAAAATGGGCCTTTGACACTAACCTAGAAAAAGTCTAAGTTTATTTCTTATATCTACTTATTTTATTCACGGTTTTTCGATTTTATTCACATGGTCATGTTTACGTGAATTAACCGATTAATCTCCAAAATTCTAAAAAATGGTGTTCTTATAGTGAGTTTGGTTTTAATGTTGAGTTTAGTTGAATTTTGATTTTAATTAGTTTGTAATGATTGTGATGTTGAATTATGAAAAAAAGTGTGAAAAAATAATGAATAGTTGAAAAAAATAATGATTGTACTGTTGAATTATAGAAAAAATAATGAATAGTTGAGAGAATTTATTATTAAAATTTGAATTAAATGGTTAAAAAATTGAAGAAAAATGAAAAAGTAATAATTGTGTTGTTGATTTTTGTTGTGTAATGAGTAGAGTTAAAGTTAGAGTTAAATCTTAAAATCAAATTTAGAAATCAAATAGGGCTTTAATCCGTCAAGGTCAATTTGACCTTCAATTTAGATCCTAAGACTCGAGTAGGGGTTGATTGCCCTTGATCCTCGTGGCACATGTCAATATACATGATTGTTAGTTTTCACACAAGAAACCAAATTATTAATCTGATTAAACCAAGTGATCGACTTTAATATGGTTTAGGGAACCCCAAGTCCTAATGACCTGCCCTTGATGCCCACCCTCAAGGTCACAAAGACCTTCCTAAGAGTCTAAGGATGCGTTTGGATTCAGAGTTAAAATAACTTTAATTTTGATTTTGATTTTGATTTTGATTTTGATTGTGGAAAATGACAAATAAGATGTGATTATAAATTTGACTTGGGAAACGTATGTTTTTGTTATGTAGTGTGTTGAGTTAAAGTTAAAGTTAAAATTTTTGACTTGGGAAATGTGTATTTTTATTGTGCAGTGTGTTGAGTTAAAGTTAAAGTTAAAGTTAAAATTTGGTGTTTGGGAATCCAAACAGGCCTTAACACACCCTAATTGTATGTAATACCCCTAGGCCTATGTGATCAAGTCAAATATACATGATATTACAAGTTAACATGTCCATTTCATAGTTTGGCCGATTTGAACTCGATTAAACACACACGAGTTCGGCTGATACTCACAACTTAAGCCTAAAGACATTCAATTAGACTCAATTGGATTCCAATTCCTAAAGCTGAAACACTAATTAAGTCAATTTCACCTAAATTGGTCTAATTAGTCCTAATTAGACTCTACTTAAGGAAATCAGACTCAATTGAACCCTAATCCACTCGACCCTACACATCATTCATACATTCATAATCTCCACACATCGATTGAAGCATAAATTGAAAGAATTGGCCACCATTAGCGCTTATTAAACACAAGGAATGAATAATCAACCAAATTAGCACCTGATTAAGTCTAATCGACCCATAATCCAATCAATCAAGACTCGAATCAATTCAACAAAAAATTTCAGTATGCTTAAAAAGTCAATTTTGAGCTAATTAAAGCTAATTATACCTAATTAAGCAAGGTTTCAATCAATGGGAAGCTAATTACACACGATTAGACGCAATCAAGCAACAAATCACCAAAACGGCGAGAAAGAGGGTATAATGCAGTGGCTAACACCCTCATTTGGTAACTTAGAGGTTTCAGGTTCGATTATCATCAGTGGGACTACCCGTGCCCCTTTTATTTAGATTTCCTTTCCATTTCCTTGTACTAGACCATGAGCCTCCTATTGTAACAGATAAAAAAATCACCAAAACGGCTCATCTAAGCCTATTTTACAAAAAAAATCCAGAGCATTACGAACCCTAATTTCATGATAATTCCACCTAATTAAGCTAATTCAAACATAGTCACGTGTAGCCAAGTTGGTAATTAGTCCGATTATACACAAATTGAGGCAAATTACACTTGATTGATCCCAAATTGGACCTAATTACTACACGATCAGAATGTCAACATGAGCAATTAAGCAAGATTAAACCCAATTAGAACCTAATTAGCACATATATAGCCTAATTACAACTAAATATAATTAACTATGCACAAATTGACTCAATTAACCCAATTAATCATGCAATTAGTTTTTCTCGAGTACAATCAAGATTAATTAGCCAAGTTTAATCCTAATTAAGCAAGACACTACTCAATTAATCCTAATTAGGCTCTAAATCACACAATATACCAACCAAGTCATCTAATCTACACATAATTATCCTAATTAAGCGCAAAATGACCAAGATGGGAGCTAAAGAGCTCCATCTCGATTCTAGACAGAGGTGAAAAGTCGCCTATCTCACCTTAATTCGACATGGTTCAGACTCACGAGCTCGGAAACGGTGAAAATCACTCCCGAGCACACTAAATCCTACTAATATCTATGAACTATACGCGTTATTAGAGATTTTATGGTGATTTTGGCGGAGTTTCAGCACAATAATTGCCAAAAGTCTCATCTTACTGAAAATGAACCCCTATTTATAGGCATAAGAGAGTTGGAGGTCGTTCTACAAAAACCGACTGTTCAAGGACGAAAACTCAATTTAATTTTTACAATTTGAGAGCTCTTCACAAGTCCAGTTGTTTGAACTTGTTTGTCGTGACGGCTGGCCCACGGGCACAGTTACTAACTGCACCTCCATACAGGGGTGCGGGAACTAATTGCGCCCCTGTCCTAAAATCCCACCTCAGTTGGAGCTAACTTAAACTAGTTGAATTGAATTGGTTTGGTTGGGCAAAAATTACATATATGCCGTCAAACTTTTAAAAATATTGCATTTTCAACCTTTTTGGGATTTTAAAGCACATTTGAGTGGAGAAAAATTATCAGAAAATATCCTCGGGCGTAGAAAACATTTTCTAAGTAGAAACCACCCCAACATGAATACTTTCGCTACGTGATATTACCGTTTTTCTCCGTCTCGAACCCTTCTCCTGTTGAATAAAATATATGAATTAAAGGTTTTTAATTAGAGAAAATTTATTGTCCTTTTTACATAAAAAAAATACGAGTAATTTAGTTTAAAACAAGTTCTCCAAAGAGTAAGTGTCACGTTCTCGAAATTCATTTTACGCGTGTGTCTTGGAGAAAGAAATATTGCTAATTAACTCATACAAATTTTGAAAATAGGCACGGATAGTCGAGATTAATTTTTCGGCACTCGAGAACTTATCTGTTTATTCTCAGTAGTCCGTCTTCATACGGGCAATCCTTGGGCGCTTTATCAGTTCTCTAATTTGGTGTGCTCCTCGAACGATGATCCCAAGCTGGGCCGGAAAGTGGTACTTACAATTGCCCCTCATCGGCTCACCGTCCACAGGGTGTTTTGAGTTCTCCACCTATATCCACGTATGAATCCGAAACAACGAGAAGGCCAACAAGCCAGCTTATAATCTCGGCAGGACAACTCAGTTTACTGAGTTGCAAGTAAAGCTAGTCTACTTGAGCAACTGAACCCAAGATCCCTAGAGAAGTCGGGATTTAGCAGTTTCAAGTTCTCCACCTATATCCACGTACGAGTTTGAAATAACAATGTGGCCAACGAGCCTGCTTTTAATCTCGGCCAATACAACTCAATTTACAGAGGTGCAAGTAAATCTAGTCCACTTGAGGAAGTGAACCCAAGATCCCTGGGGGAGCTTCGGCAAACGTTGTTGAAGAAGATGGAATCATTGCCTTGAACACCGGACCTCCAAGGAAGGAATCCACATGCTCAGCCGACAGTCGCTATGGTTCACGGGAAACCGATCAAAGGACAAAATGCTACTCCTAGTGCGGGAAGAGTGCGATGAAAGAAAAGTGCAGTGAATGGAAATTGCGAGGAAAATAAAGATAGAAATACAAAAATATACGAGTTTGATTGATAGGTGTGTAGAACCTTATAACGATATTCGAGCCAAGTATTTATAGACTCGATGACGAAACCCTACGATATTAATCCAAAACTAGACAAATTTGCACCTCGCACGCTGCCAAATTTCAAAATTCCCTTCACCGCCTATTACCCTGAACACACGGCCACGCAAATACATCTCCATAATGGGATCCTTAATGGAGATTAAAAGGGCTCCCTACATAGATATCTTCCTTTTGAACCTCATATTAGACTCAAACTGCAAATCATGAAACACGGGCTGCCATTACAACATTCAAAAATCCGGGATTATCCATTACACGGTGCAATTCAGCAATTCTCACGGGATATGAGAAATACGCGTAAATAATACCCCCTGTATGTCTGGTTCGCGTGAGGATACTATGCCGAATCGCACCTGACATGTACAATAATATTTTCCCCCACAAATAAATAAAAGTATCGAAACGAATAATGAATCAAGAAACCCATGGCTAGATAGCCGCCATATTTCCCGCGTACCTTCGAATATGAAATTTTTTTGGCACATAAAAAAATTCCCACTAACCTGGAAATTCTCCTGCTTCTTTCTTCCCTCTGCTTCTTCACTGCTCATCTTCCTCCTAGGCTGCTTCTCCTTACGTAAGGTCCAGTCCAGAACCTTACGAGCTCCACCAAAACCCAAAGCAACGCGCCAGTCACCGTCGTTCTCTACCGACAAAAAGAAAACGCCACTGAAAGTCACTCTGAGAGTGATGTTCAAAACATCTGATCACCTCCTCGACATCTACGTCTCTTGGCGGTCACAGGATCACCGTGACCTTTCCCATACACCGCTGGTTAGCCCTCCCCTCGCAGCTCCTCAGTATAATCTCTATATTCGGGTAAACACAGGCTTCTATTTCTTTCAGTTTCGATTTTAGGGTTCAGTAGCTCTTCCCTCCTCTGCTGCTCCTAATCCTTAACCCTCGACCTCCCCGATTCTGCAGCTCCACTGCCTTTCCGACACAGGCGCGGCTTATCTCAGGTGACTATACCTCTGTCCCTCACGACTCTCCATTGGGTTTCAATTTTCTTTGCTTCCAAAAAGGCAGTAATAAAATGTTAATCTCATCCTTGCAGCTCCTCCCGTGGTCACCAACCATCATCCGCAGTTCCACTGTCGTGCCCAGGTAGCCATCTCCGAAGGACAATCCTAAATAATTTCAGGTAACGATTCTTCTAATCCAGGACGACTGTTAAAACGGGTTTCAATTTCATATGCATCCTAAAAGCTGTACAAAACTAATAACCACCTTTGCATGACATCCCTGAGCCTGACTTATTTGAAACTTGAAATTGTCACTGCTCTCGAGCCTCATGGATTTGACTACAGTATACTGCTCTGCTCCTATTCCATGTAATGCATTTGGAGTTTACTTGATTAGAAAATTGAAATCATCACCGCTATCGAGCATCTTGGATTTGGAATATATCGAATGAAGTTCACTTTAAAGAGGAAATTGCCATTTTAAACTCTGGGCAACAAACGTGCCGACTGACGCCTTCCTAAATAACTGTAATTTCCCCAGCGTGAAAATTTTCTATAAATTTCATCTTCATGCAGCCATTGTTCTGAGCCAAAACCCGCAGTTAGGGCTACGTTGTATCAGCATGTAGATAAAGCACCGGAAATCCCAATGTTTTTGCGAGAACTTAATTGTTCTTGTCTTGATAGTGAATCTATGAACCATGCCACAGCTTGATTACATCGTAAACCATGAATTCAATGACTATTGAAGGAGCAACCTGCAAAGCAACGTTCATTGGAAATCAAATCCTTGGGATCACTACTCAATATATTAGTCTATGAATTACAATATATTTACTATTATATCCCATTTATTATATAACATTGACGGTAAAATTTACATTGAATTGACTTTGGCATTGATGGTAAAAATACTATTATGAGACCATTTAATGCAAACAATTAGTAGACTTTATCTCTTATAATTGATTTATTAGTGTTGGGTGGTGGAAATTAATATTTTTTGTTATCAGATTTAACAATTTATAATTATTGACTGTAATTTATTTCTCTCTCTCTATATATATATATAATATCTCTCCACTGAGACATATTGGCCATAAGACATATATACACTCTAAATTGTAGTTATTTTTTTATCTATCAAATAAAATATGTATAATTTTAACTAAAATGACTCAATTATTTTCATTTGAGATAAAATATATATATATATATATATTAATAAAATATCATACAATTATTTATATTTTAAGGATAATTTAAAAAAAAATTCTATTTTTTGGGTATACATGTTTATTAATTGTATGTATATTTACAATTACGACACTCTTTATTTGCATTAATTTCATGCAAATATATCATTAATATATTATTTATTTTCTTTGAGATAGTAGTTTTTAATCATGAATATTATTTACACATTTACCTTTATGGCCTTATAATATTTAAAAAATTACCTAACCTATTTAATGTGTGGAATACAACTTTATTATGAAATTATAATATTTAAAAATTACCTTTCGGACCCTATTTAATGTGTGAGATACAACTTTATATATATATATATATATATATATATATATTACTCCGATGAGGTTGTGTTGGTCGTCTTGTGAAGTTATGTTTCCAACTGAGATCTAGCATCCGATCGGGGCTTGTCCAACCTCAATGGGAAATGTGCCATTGATAGGAGATCAGTAGCATAGGAGGGGCAATGGCTTCCCAACCATGGCTATTACCAACACAGTAAGATCGCCAGCAGCCCCGTAGGTCGCCTTGGTCCATGCGAAATAGGCACCTTTTTTGGCCTTTGGCCTGCTGTCTAGTTTTGTTGGTTGTGCTATGATCGTATCAAAATGTTTCACTGGTATAATTTTCCTTGCATCATAAATAGACTTTACTTCTCTTGGGGGAAAAACTTGAAAGGGAAGGATTACATGGTCTGGACTGTAATGGGAATAATTCCACTGCTTGAAACGACTTAATTTCTGCAGGCCAAGCAAGACCAGAAATGCGAATGCGGCGCCCGTGGGCTTTTCGATTGAAGCTGTTGTCAATCAAAAAAGACGGACAAATGCACCATTTCACGAGTGTCCTAATATGTCATCTAATTCCACGGTGAGCTAAAAATAGTATTGCCTTTTGGTCGAACTCACACCTTCGAGACTACTGGTGCAGATTTTCAGGATGATTCTCATCTTCGCATGATGAAAGGTGGTAATATCCGCTCAATTCCCCGAGGCAAATGTTGTAAATAATTCAGATTTCATCATATGCAGTTTCGAGACATCTAGTGATCAAATTCATAAATATATTCATATAAAACTTCACCCTTACTGAATCTCCTTTTTAAAGGAATCTCTTCCTCGAAATTTCTTACTAGAAAACCTAAAAAGATCCCTCCTGAAAAAGTCCAGAACACTGAGTACATAATACTTTACATACTGTTTATTGGAGCATTCACCGTCCTTCGGCTTGGCTCTCATAGATTCACTGTCCTATCAAAGAGGGAATTTCAAGAAGACACATTCGTCATAATTTTTCTATTGTCTATGATCTTCTCATGTCGAAACTTACTCAGTTGTACTATAAAGTAGAAACCAAACATCTAGACACTCATCCGTAACTGTGTTGCAATATTCAGTACTGGTCTTTACACACTCCAAACAAGAAACGGGTAAAAGAAAAAGAGAGAGAGAACAAAAAAGCTTATGAAAAGGCCAACCGAAAAACACAAACTTCTGATGATGTCCTCCGACTTTTGAGATAATTATCTATCTCTATGTTAACTCGCTGAATTTAATTTTCTGTAACTTGGTCTGAACAGAACTCATGAAAGCATTGAGTCGGTAGAATGATTGATAACTACATGCAACTGAATCCTATCATACTCAGATGATCATACTGAAGTCGTTCAGTTTTGATATTCACGCAACCATAATCTGTCCACAAACAGAGTAGGAAAATATCTAGAACCACTAGCTAATAACAACATTTTTATGTGACAACATATGAATCTATTCAAAAATTACAGTTCACACTAAGTCATCTGTTAAATCTGGGGGCCTACACAGCACTTGTCACCTACTCATCACTTATAATATGAGGAATCTGTTACTCAATTGCCTTAGTCTGCACTCCAAATTGAACAGACCACTATAGCCAAAAAAGTCCCAAAAAAAGAAAAAGGAAGAGAAGAATTTCTCAGCAATGACCTAACTAGTTTATTAGGTTGTGCTTATTCATTGGGCTTCAAGCTCAACCCGAAAAATAATCTTATATAGTAAACTTACAAATAATAACTACCCATTTTCTCTCTCCCTCCTCTCTGGCTTCATAAGAATAATAGTATAGATATTATGCATGCTTATTCTATTACGCACGGTGGGGAAGTGAGGCTTGTGGTTAAGAAGTCAGCTTTGCCAGCTTGAGCTCACAATAATTAGTTTCCCAGTTCTCCCCCATTTTTTCTTTTTAATTTTTTAAATTTATTTTTCCATTTTTTCCAAAACATGATTTGAGTAATTTTAGTCCAGAGGATCTAAAATTCCTGTCCAAGTAATCCACATCAAATTATCCTCTCCTGACCCGACTACCAAATGCAGGCTATAAGTCATTTATAAGGAGGAATTAGTCAATTGCCTTAGACTACACTCCAAGTAAAAACAGACCTCCATAACCAAAAAGTCGGAAAAGAGAAATTTCTAAGCTGTCGGTTCCTTCATACCCCTAAGAAATGCTAATTTGAAGAGCATTTCTCAAGAATACTATAAGGTCGACTAACTCCACATCAATCCAACAGAATCATCATGTAGTCATCAGCTAGCTAGGAATCAATCGTATATGTATTTTATTGAGGTTGCGTCAATCAATTTCTATTCTTAAGAAGTACGACCATCTGAAAGTGACACCATATATATAGAGTATTTTCAGAGGAAGTAAAAGTCTGGGAAGGGAAAAACAGAGGACGATTAACAATTTCCTAACAAAATTATACCGCATGAAGAATACAGCATCTATGGACGGGTGCAAATGATGAGGAAACTCGCAATGCATAGCATGCAGTCCATAAGAACCGTACAGGTAGTAAAGGAAACCCATCATAAAGTAAAAATTCGGAGGCGCTAATCCGCCATTAAGTGTACATGATGGGGCAACAGAAACAACAGCAAGTGTGTCTCAATCGAGCTACACATGACGCAGCATCAGAAACAATAGCAAGTATACTCAGTTTTATTGACCTGGTCTTCTTTTCTTGATGGAAAAACCAACATAAAAGACAAAGTCAACCGAAAAGACTTGGAGTTGACTTAATATTATACTTCACCACATGTTATCAGGTTTGAACGTATTCTCTCATTGCTAGCTAGCTAGCTAGCTGGACTTAACAGTCATTATTCGTATACGGTCTTAGTCACAGCATGTATCATTTAACGTTCATCCGAATACTTCATTGACACATATATAGACACAATAGATGTCTCTGAATTTTGGAGAATGCTGAAAATAAACAAGCCGGCCATCTCCTTTACGGTGGTCACTGTTTTGCAATTGGCAGTGGTCCTTGCTTCAAAGTTTGACAGGGGCAAAAGAAAAGATGGAGAACGATAAAAGTTATGAAAGGGCCAACACGGAAACACAACCTTCCAAAGACGTCCCGACATTTGATATAATTGTCTGTATCAATATGAACTTAATTTGCTGAATTAATTATCCATAATTTGGTGTGAACAGAACTCATGGAAGCATTGAATTGTATCAAAGAGGAGCGAGTGAGATGCGCACGTTGCTTCGATTCAATATATTTGAATGATTGATGACTACATGCTACTAAGCACAATCAAATCATATTGAAGCTGTTCAGTTTTAATATTCATGCATCAATAATCTGCCAAATTATTAGAGTAGAAAAAAATCCCGTACTGCTTGTTAAACTAACTGTTTTTGTGACAATAGATGAATCTATTCGTAATTGCAATTTAGACCAAGAAATCTTTTAAATCCGGGCCTAAAACATATAATGTCACTTTTAATTAGGAGGTATCTAATAATCAGTTGCCTAAGTTCACTCTGCAAATATAGACCTCCATAGCCAAAAAAAGTCAAAAGAAAGGAAAAGGAAAATTTGTCACCATTCGTTCTAATACCGTCGACGGCAGCAGGCCCCTCAAAATCTTTGGCATCCCAAGTCGAGATACCCACTGATTTGAGGGTGACGTTCGAGGTTGCCGTCGACGTCTTGACAGTCTGCCGTTCTTGCTTCTCTCTCCTTTTTTTTTTGCCTTTTAAATTTTCATTCTTATGTTATTATTATTAGAAAAAAAAAAAAAAAAGATCGGCTGCCCCAGCCACCCAGAAAATCCAAAATTGGGGCCAGAATGACTCGTTGTCATCCTAGGCAAGCCGATCAAATACTCATTACCAATAATTCATCTATAGTCTTCGGAGTCATCAGTAAGGTAGGAAAACATTAGACAAGGAATTAAATAGAATCGGGACATTTTTGATGACTTTATGATGCAAATGAGAAAAAGGTTCTCTAGTCTTCGCATGATTGGCAGAAAAGGAACCAATACAGTCATTATAGCCGCAAAAAACTTTACCCATCAATGTGCACAAAAAATTCTTCCGTCTTAGTGGTAATCTCGTGAGCCGTACGCCATTCCCCTGTTCATACAAGGGTGACTCTGTGAAACTTTTTGCGGGCAGAGCAATATCAGGGACGCGAATGCGGTGTTTGTGGACTGCCTTTCAGTTCATGTTTTCTTCACCATTAAAACAGTAGCAATGCTTCCTCTCACGTGTGGTGCAATAATGTTTATGTAATTCCACAGGAGATAACAAGATTTTGCTTTACAGTCGAACCCACCTTTCCAGACTTCAAGTGCAGATGTTGAGGTTTAAGGCTGATATTCTGTCTCTCCTGGGAAAGGTGGATGCCCCTAGGCAAATGTCATCATATGCATGTCGAGACATCTGAAAACTCAACAACTCGGCTAATTGTCTCATCAAAAGCTCCATCTAGTGATCAAATTTATAAATATATCACAACAAATTGACCTTCTCTAATACTGAAGACTATTTCAAAAGAAAAATTCAGAGCACTTTTACATAATCTTTGACATTCAGTTTTTTGGAATGTTCATAATCTTTAAATTAGGCCATATACAACATTCCGCAGGATCTGTGAAGCCATCCTTGGCTTTGATATGGATTCATTGTCTTTATCATCGAGGAACTTCCACATGATACGTTCTTCATATTTTTTTTTACTTTTGTTTCTCCTCTTCTCATGTCAAAATTTACGTACGCCAATGTATCGTGCAGTGGAAATCGAGCTACTAGATGATTTTCCAAGTTAAATTTGAAACGGGAAAAAGTAAACGAGAGAGAATCGTAAACTTATGATCAGGCGCACAAGGACACAAGCATCAGATGATGCCCTCTGACTTTTGAGATGATGTCTTCTTCGCTAACAGAATTAATGTCTCTCTCTATATGAAGTCATAGAAGCATTCAATCAGTTAAGAGAGGCACAAAACAAGTCATAAGTGCGGGTTGCGCTATGAGTCAGTAATATGATTGATGAGTACATGCAACTAAACCTGATTAAACTCGAATTGTATTGAAGTTGTTCAGATTTAATATTCATGCAACTAATTGATCCAAATTAACAGAGTAGGGAAAAAGCCGGAATTGTTTGTCAGACTAACTGTAAATGTAAAAACACATGAATCTACTCGTACTTCAGACATATGTCAGATTTGGACCTACACTATAGAATATCACTCGCAATAAGAAGAATCTAATAGTTAGTTGCCTTAGCCTACACTCCAAATTGAACAGACCTCCATGGTGAAAAGTCTAGCGTCTCCGTTCATTAATTCTAATGCCAGTTGATAGTCGCCTCTCCCATTACATCCAAAAATTCATTCCTTCATCATTGCTTAAGATGCCTCTAAAGAGTATTGCATCTACTAAGAACCCATCATTTCTTATCTGAAAACGATCTCCTAGAATAATGGAGCAAGATGAGACGAATCAAAGATGGAGAATCAACTATAGTATGTGATTTTGAGTCATCAGCTAGCTAGGAATTAATTACATACGTACCATTTAGCTTGCATTGACTTCTAACCATCTGAAAATGACACAACAGTATCTGCAGAGGAAGTTTGGAAAGTAAAAAGGATTAAAGACAATTTCATATCCATTGACGGGAGCAAATAATGAGTAAATTCGTAAATTGATTTATGGTTAAAGCTCAGTCTTCTTCTCTATCAGGATGAAATGTCTATCTCCACGTGAATTCATAGAAGCTCAGTCAGTAGTATGGTTGATGTCTACGTGCAACTAAACCTGATCAAACTCGATTCCTGTTGAAATTGTCCAGTTTTGATATTCATGTAGCTGATCTGTTCAAATTAACAAAGTAGAAAAAATCCGGGACCACTTGTCAAACATAATGTAAATGTGAGAACACGTAGATTTATTCTTTGATGCAATTTAAAGTAAGACAGGCATCTGTTAAGCCTGGGTCTAGACAATAATAAGTGTCACTTTGTAATTCGAAGGAATCTAATCTATTAGTCAGTTGCCTTAGTCTACACTCTAAATTAAACGGAGATTTCAACCCATGGCCAAAATGATCAAGAACAGAGATATTTCTTAGCTGTCAATTCCTTCGTACCCGGATAAAATGCTAATTCAACTGTACTCCAATCCATCTCCACACTTCTAGAGTCACCATTCTAGCACTACCCAGGTCTCCCATTACATCGAAACATCCATTCATGCATCATCACTTGAGAATGCCTCCGAAAAGTAGTGCGCATGCTAAGAACAAACCGTGTCTTATTGGAAATTACATTACCTCGTGGAATAATGGGGCATGGCGGGCCAAATCAAAGATATAGAAATGGACTAGTCTTCAAGCCATCGACTAGCTAGGAATTGATGGTATATGTATTATTGATGTTGGTTACACTGATGTTCCAAGCATACTATAGCAGTAGGACCATTAAAAAGTGATACACTGCAGAGGAAGTAATTTTTTGGGAAGGAAAAAAAAAAAAGAAGAAGAAGAAAAAGGATGACTATATCGGTTACATAATTACTAATAAAAATTATTAAATAATCAATCAAGCTGATAGACGAGTTTCTTGTATTATAATAGTAATACAATCCTCATCCAGTATTCCATCCCAAAGAATAGAAGATGAGAATGATGAATAATTGGCTCTTCCCCTTCCACTTCCTCTCTTTGCTGTTATACTCCATAGCCGTTGCTGCTCCCATCATGTCACCCATTATTTGTCCCAACGTCATTCGAGCCATATTGGTTGAGTAAAATGCCCTGCTCCAGTTCAGCAACTCATTTATTATCACAAGTGATGCCTCTATCAACTACTACCCCGGCGCTTCATATCCAATGAGGCACACGAAATTAAAACCAATCGGTAAAAACTCCAAAGTGAGACTGTCTAGATTTTTTTTGTTCTTTTTTCTTCTTTTAATAACAGATATAAAGCTTTCACTAAAAGGCATCACGACGTGCAGAACAGGAGGGTCAGAATTATCGTACAAAAAGGCTATTGTGAGCATGACTTGAAATCGATCATGTAGACTACACTAATATATATATATGTATATCCCTAATCGATCTCTGGCCAGAAACTAATGTCAGTAGACACCACATGATCAAGTGCAGCTACATATGTGAATTACATTACTACAGGTCTAAGACAAATGGTATGAGCAAGTCACCCAAAAGATATTCCAAATAATATGAATGCCCCAATCATATTGGATGCATGTGCATAATAACTTCTTATTAAGGAACACAATGCAAAGTTTGAAATTAACTTTTTTCAAGTTAAATCGAAGTGCAGGAAAGACATGTTGTCCCTGTAAGTGGGTAATTTTTTGTGCGGCTTCCATTGATATTGGGAGATGATGTTTTTTTCTTGATCATTAACTGGATAGATGTATATCTATATGTGAACTCAAGGAAGGATCGAATTGGGTGAAAGAAGGAACAAATGAGATGCTACTTGTCTTCGATTCATTCATAATCACAATGTAGATGAAGACATTTGTTAGATATGGGCCTACAGCATATATTGTCGCATGTAGAAAGAGGAAGAATTTATTAGCCAGTTGTCTTAGTCTTCACTCGAAATGAAAACAGACCTCCAGAGATCAAAGATTGAAGTAGAGAAATTTCTCACCTACCAATTCCTTCTTACCCCAAAGAAACCCTAATTTGACTCCACATCAATCCATCTCCACAAGTCTACAGTCACTATTCATTCTAATGCCAATCGCCTCTCCCTTTACATCCAAATATCCATTTCTTCATCATCACTTTCAGTGTGTTTGCTTGTTTTTTAGGAAGGGGGAGGAGAGAGGAAGAGTGGAGAGGATAGGAGAGGAAATGGAGGGAAATGAAGTCCCTTATTTGAGAGTAATTGGCAAGGAAAGAAGAGAGGAGAGAAGTGAAGAGGAAAAGAAATTTATAAAAGTTCAAAAAATATATTATAAAAGTTTTAGAAAAACTATTATAAAGAAAATTGTATAGAGGAGAGAATAAAAAATACGTAAGTTCCTCCAACTTCATCCAATTTGAGGGGTCAGGATATTCTTAACAATGGAGGAATAGTGTTTCCCTCCAAATTCCTCCTCATTTCCCTCTCCCTGAAATAAATCTCCCAAACAAGGGAAACACTCTCCCTCCTTTTCCCTCCAAATCCACTCCCAAACACACCCTTAGACGTCTCTGAAGAGCACCCCATATCTACCGAGAACCCACCGTAAGTGACAGAAGACTGACGGATTTTTAATATATATATATATATATATATATGGCTAAAGGATTTTTAACTACTAAAGCAACAACATAGTAAAATTGGAATAAAGATTTTATTCAAACAATCAACATCAAAAAAATTAGTTTGAAAAAGAAATTAGTTTAAAAAATTTATTCTACAAATCAAAATTCAACCAAAGAATAAGAATAAATAAATAATTAATTATAGTCCAATGTTTAATAGATGGGAAATTCAACCAATGTTTTATTTGTGGAATATAGTCTAAGAAGGGCATATGTAATACGTAGTGAAATATGGTCCATCATTTAGATATATCATAATATTACCTAAATTTAATTATAGTCTCATGTTTTAATAGATGGTGAATTTTTTTAAATAATTATTAAGGAATTAATTAATTATTTATATATATTTGGTCATCTAGCACTAAGAATCAGACTTGAAGGTTGATTTTGTCTGCTCATGCAGATCTGAAGGTAGGTTTTTTCTTCTTTTTCAACGAGGTTCATAACATATTCATTATTCATGGATAATTTCATTGATTGGAGCTAGAATACTATTTCTTTCAAATTGGCCTATGCCTTCCCGAATGAGACGACATCCCCAAGACTCACTTCTAGAATCCCAGAATTAATAGGTAATCTCAATCTTTGTTGTTCTTTCCATGAATGAAACATCCCGAATTTTTACATGCTTATATAATATGTATACATGTGCTTGTGTCTCTTATTTGATGATTCACCATCCAAAGTTTTCCTGCCACCCGATTCCATAAAATCATAATATATATGTATGTATCTATGTATCTATGAGAAAGAATTAGTTTTAATTTTTTAAAAATAAATAAGATAAGCTTAAATTTTAACTGTACATATATCAATGTTTCTCTTAATGTATGTATGTATATTTGTGCATGTTTCTCTTTATATATGTGTATATGTTTCTCTTTATATATGCGACCTTGATGGTTGCCGGCGAATAAAATGAAAAGTTAAAAAATGAAAAGGATAAAAAATTGTTTATGTTTTTTTTCACATTCATCATGTTCTCCTTTATATTAATGAAATTTATTCATAGAGTCGTTGCACTGTATTAGAATTTAATTGTTATTCTATGCTATTGTTATGAGTTGCCACTACCTATTTATTGAGCATTTAGATCATTTTCTTACTCCTATTGTATTATTGGTTTGAAGAATTTTCTATTCTATTGAACAATTGTGATTGTCATGCCACATATAGATTTTGTTAAGATGGCAATTGCGATTGTATGAGCTATAAAAAATTGAACTAAATAGAATATTGGTAGTAATAAATAGTTATATTGTAATTTATAATTATGATCACTGTCGTAGAGAAAAAAATATATTTTTGATTTGGGACCTTTTCTAGTTATTTACTTTCGTATACAATTATTTAATATTTGCATTTTCTAATACCTGAAAAACTAGCACGTTACTTCCTTGTTTTTCCATAATATATTTAGGATATTAAAATTCTATTGTTGATGAAATATAGCTTTCTAGCTGCTCATTTAATTTTTTAAGTGAAACAATTTTAATGCACAATATATTTTTCTTAAATAAAAATTCATAATGTACTTAATGTTAATATTACTTATTGTTAAAAGAATTAAAATCTTTCCCGCGCAATGCACGGGGTTATCACCTAGTTATATATAGACTATTTTCTCCTTTAACTGATATTTAGGTAGGCAGATGACTATATGTACAAAGATGTTGAATTATCAGAAAACGTCAGTTATATTTTTAATATATTTAATCTTATATATACTTAATCTATATATACTAACCATTTAAATAATCTATATATTTAGTTGAAGTGCAATTATATATATGCCATCTATATATATTTTGGTGTGGCAACTGTACCTTTTATATTATATATATAGCAATGCAAATATTGTAATGTGCTTATTGAGCCATATTTTGTTATATATAGTCTAATTCTAGATATTGGGAGATATAATCTATATATTCTATCGCATAGTTTGTTCCCTTATATATATTTCATTGTGCCTTATATCATATTTTATTCCTTATATATAGTTTGCTCTGCCTTATGCATCAAATTTATATATTTACTACATAATTAATTAATACAAAATTTTCTTAGTATAAATGATGATGTGGCATAGCGGGAAGCTTTGTTTTATGTTTTTGATAATGTAACGGCGTGAGAATTCGGCTCGAGACTTTATTTTCATATATAGATATAGATATAGATATAGATATTCTCTAACATATTATATTCCCGTAAAACAGGACAAAGCCAGCTCTAAGAGTCTTATGCATAGACACATCTAGATAACTAGTCATAGAATCTATGTGTTGCAGGGGATGAACTTGATTCTTTTATATTTTTATTATATATATAAAATATTGTTATAACCAACATGAGTTTGTTTAAACGGTTCGACGCTTGTTTCTTTTAAGCAAGGTCTCGTATTCGAGTTTCATGAATGGAGAAAATTCATGTAAAGAAAGCTTTATCCCTTTAGTGTCCAAACCAGCTTGAACTGAATTAATCGAGGCCCGATAGGCTTTCAGATAGCGGGGCGTACCGAAAAAATATTGTTACAAGTTGTTAAAAATAATTACTTAAAATCAGTAACAATATGCTATTTTACTATTATATATATATAAACTAAGACTAATAATAATAATAATAATATTTTGTGAATAAGATAATGAAAAAAATAGTACATTAGTACAAATAAAGAGGTAAAAAATTGAAAAACTCAAGTCCACTTGAAAAGAGATTATGCGTAAAAAAGAAATTCCAACCACGTTACATAATGGTAATACATCGTGTCTTATGTTAACTACATACATAAATTGAAAACTCATAAAATTTTTACAACAGTTTACATGATAGAAAATCAAAATATTGAAAAACTCACCTTTATGTCTAATGGCAGACGTACCAAAATAAGGTCGCGTGCGTACAAAAAATTAAAGAACTCGCATCTAGTGGTGACAATACTTTTTAAGAGCCAAGTTGGTACATCCGCTATTTATTTATTTTTTTCGATGTGTACCTTGGTATTCAGAAGCCTAATAGTTTCTGATTAATCCAGTCGGGAGATCGAGCATTAAAGGTTATTCTCCCTTCCAATAAGTGCATTTCCCGGGGTTCGAACTTGTGTTCTCCTCCTTACGGGGGTGAGCTGCTTTCCACTCAACAAACACTTTTGTTGGTTGGTACATCCGCTATTTATATATAGATAACATATCATATTTATATCTATGAAAGAATCTATGATCTAATTTTCCTTTTGAAAAGCAAATATAATATTACATCATTTGTTTTATTGAGATCTTTTCATAAAAAAATTTAAATTTTAAAAATTTAAAAATTAAAAAATAATGATTGTTCTCACAAATCTATATATATAAAGTTAAAAAAATTAAAAAATTTATCTTCTTAAAAAAGATTAAGAAATCAAGAAAATAATGACAGTCACACAAATATATTTGCTCCATAGAGCTCCTTGTATTCAACATACTTGCCTTGATATAATTGCTGCTTTAGCCCGCGTAGAGCTGCCTCCATCCTTGGTCATGAACGATGGAAGTGAGCATTTCCATGGTGCTGTTATACCGGGAATTCCCATGTACCCCCATTCTTGACCTGAAACAAATCAAACATAAGGTGGTAAGAATGCAACATAGCTAACTCCACATTACTTTTTTCTAGCAGGGAGCATGATTAAATTAACTAACCAAAAAAAAAAAACTGCTCGACAACCAAATTTCATAAGAACATAATAATCTCACCCTTCCCATACTAGAAATTCACAGAAGATGGAAAACAGCTGACTTTCATTTACTATACAAAAAATTAGAATCTCAAATTACTCTAGATGCTGCCCTGTCCTATTTTTATCAAATAAACATTAATCAGAGGGTAAAATCCCAAAACGGATGACAAGGAAGACCAAATATGCAGCATCCCATGAAAAAATCCAATCGACTTTTTTGTTAGACGCACTGGTTCAGCCAGCAGCAGCATCCCATAGCAATATTACTTGAACTCCCAAACAGGTTAAAGCTATGTATGCTTATCATGCTAAAAAACAAATGCTCTCAAAATGATACTCTTTCATTTTGATGCAAAACAACTCAAGCAGTGAAGTCTAATAGGATTTTACTTCACTTCATCAACTACTTATTCACCATTTAACTTGGGATAAATTACATTTACAAATAATTCTTTTCTAAATTAAGTGAATAGAAACGGCATGTAAACTTCAATGCTCGATAAACAGGATTTCATGAGCATAGAAGAATGCCACTCTTCCAAGCCTGAAATTCCCATATAAAGAAAAATAGCTGACATGAGTGTCAAAAGAATCATAGGAAACTATTTTAGGGCAAATTTAAAACATGTAAATACACAATCAAAGAACTGAAAGCACAAGTAATGATGATCCGCAACTAAACATTGAACTCGATGCAAAACCAGTGGATAGCTCTAACAGCGGTTATTTACCTAAGTGCATAACATGGTAGAAGTATTACTTTAGAGGGAAGGAAGGTTAAGTAATGACACTGCACTTTGAGAAATGATATGAGGCGGCACTAATGGGAAAGGCTAGTAGCGGACTTGGTCTAGAAATGCATTTCAGAGCCATCAATAAATTGGCGAAGAGGAGCTCACCTCTATCCATGGCAATTGAAATATTAACAGATGCAACAGAAACGAAGTTCTTGGACACACAAAAGGAAGAATTAGATATTGGGCGATGATTTGGAAATGAATATGTCATAACAGATGAGCCAAACAATCTAAAACTATTAGAAGTACTGCTTACCTGTGCATATATTAACTATGTTCCATAATATCATCCATTTCAGAAGACTATGAGATACCAAACTGGGACAAATTCCTAGCCATCTCTTTCCATGAAAAATATCATCAGAATTGAGAAAAACAAAAGAAAGAAAGCCGGAGCAGCTCTAAGCAAATCTGTAGACAATAGGAATTGTCTCTTCTAAGCCAACGCAAAATCATAAGAACACATAAATATTCAAAACAAAAATAAAAACATATATATATATATATAATGAAGTGAGAAATGACAAAATGACTGTGTAATTAGAGGAACAAATAATCTAATAAATTTTTCAGAGAACTTTTCCGCTATGAATATATTAACTTTGTCCCATGACCAGTCAAGTATGCAAGCATGATTAGCATCCATTTCAAAAAGACATGTTGAGCAACCAACTTTGGCCAGGTTCATGGCCACCCTCTTCGGAGAAATATTTTTAATCAGATTAGAGCCACAAGAAAAGCAAAAAAAAAAAAAAAAAGGCCTTTGTTTCAGTTTTTTGGCGTTGGCCTAGTCATGCTTTATTAAGCAAAAATGAGCACTAAAAGTACCATCTCATCCAAACCAAAGGAGAAGAGTGGGTACTCTACAAATTAATGTAGTGTTGGAAGATTAAAGTCCTCAAAATCTCAATAACGCTTTGCATTTAAAGGAAAAACACGAAGAATGGCACACTAAGTCGCGGAGATCCCTTCGAGCTTCATAATCGATCGGATCAAGCACACATGCCCCAACGATTTTTAAAGGTGTTCATGTTTAAAGGAACATTTTTGATAACTCTAGGATTTTAGCTTCTTTTTAGTCCGATTGATTTTCATCTTTAGTTAAGCTCTAAAACTATTTTAGGTTTTTGGTCAATTTTAGTGAATTTTGTTCTTATTTGTTTTATATTCGTAGGAAGTGGAAGAGGTGCAAGGAAAGCTTGGATTTAATCAGCTGATATCGTAGCCCAAGCGTAGATTCTGCAGCACAGACGGAGAGGAAGTTTCAGCGAATTGGTCGACGTCGCAGCACTTGGCGTAGAAGTTGCAGCATCGACAGAGCACTAGGTCCTGAGGCATGCATTTTGCAATTCCGATTTATTTCGGAAAGTTCGAAGATACTCTTGAAGAGAAATATCACGTGGAATATTTTGGAGGTCGAGTCTAAAAGAGAGATATTATTAGATTTTCCCTGTACTTAATTTTAGGAAGTTAAATTTTTACAGATAGGGAAATTAGATTAGGGAGATTTGTTGGAATATATTTGCTAGCTTTTAGATCTTCTCCTTATATAAGAGAAGCTAGGGCATGAATTCTTGGTGTGGACGACATTAGGAGGCAAAGAACCACTTGAGGCATAAGCAACCTTGGGGTTTTGGTTTTTTGTGGCACAATAGTGTCATTTTAAACTTGAACTCTTGCTTATTTATTCTTGAATTTAATGTCTATGTTGAATTCGCTCATGTGTTCTTCATTCCTTGGCTAATTTCATATGCTAGGATTTCAATTGAACCCGCATGTAACTAATTTGTTTGCTTTCTCTTGATCTAATGAGTTTTTTTTATCATAATCTATTTATTCTATTTTGTACTTAGTGCATGCAATTGTCTGATCAATAATTGTTATGATATGTAATCTCAATGAACTTGTAACAGGGACTTTAGATTTAGAATAGGGATATGATAGCCTGAGTTCAATCTCAAGAAATCGACTTGATTATTGGTGAGATAGGAATACACTTACACACATTAGGTAGCTAGAATAAAGTTAAAAATTCATGAATCTAGCTCAATTTCAATTCCATAGGAATACATAGGCATTTTTCCTAAACAATTCGAAAGATACTTAAGAAATAAATGTGAACTTTAGGTTAGTAGATTGGATCTGAATCAAATTAAGTATAGAGAGAGGAGATCAAGTTAGCGATGTGTAGGGAAATTTGTTTTCCTAGGTTGTCTCCACCAACTGATTTTCAGTTATCTCTAATTTGCTTTACATTTTAAAAAGTGATCTTTAATTTACTTGGCTTCAATTAAATTATAATAATTTTGATAGTTGATAAAATTTTAAGTCAAATTCTGGTGGAAACGATACTCTACACATTATTACTCGTTACAATCTGACGCAGCGTACAACGCAAGTAACCGTCACAGACCCGTTGATTCGCGCACGAATACCGGAACTACGACTCTCTATACCTGTTGATTCTATGAATACCAGGAAATAGGCATCAAACTCGAATCCGAGATTGGACAAAGCACGAAAGCTCTAAATTTTATTGATAATTCAAAAGACGACTCTACTACCCTAGGGCTTACAGAAAGCTTAAATAGGGTATTAATAAACTTAAATTGCATAAAAGAACTAAACTTTCCAAAAATTGCAAAAACACCCTAATTAACATAAATTGCTTGTTTGAGGCCCTAAACGATGGAATTTGCCTTAAATATCGAAAAATCACGGCAAAGCGGTGAGTTTTGCTCCGAAGGCCATTTCCTTCAAGATAGGGCCGTCATAACCTATTTTTTTCCAGGTACCGACTTGCCAGGTCTTCTGCCACATCATTCTCCCCTAGGTGGAGAGAATTCGTCCGAGCTATCACCTGTGTAAGGAATCAGGTGCTTAACATTAAACACATCGGCAGTACGAATGTGGCTGGGAAGCTTAAGCCGATAGGCGTTTGAATTGATCTTCTCAACGATCTCCACAGGACCAATCTTTCTAGCAGCGAGCTTATGGTAGTTACCAGCAGAAAATCGATCCTTCGTAAGGACAGCCCAAACAAAATCGCCAACTTCAAACTCCACGTGTCTTCTCCTTCGACCAGCAACAGCCTTGTATTTCATGGCAGCATTCTTCAAATTATTCTGCACAGCTTCGTGAATCTCTTGCAGCCCATGAACGAAGTCAGCTGCCTTACCATGAACCCTGGTCTTATCCGGCACAGGTAACAGATCAAGGGGACCCCGAGGAGTAACAGAATATACCACTTGGAATGGACTGAAACCAGTGCTGCGATTAACAGCATGGTTGTGCGCGAACTCCGCCGGACTTAACTTCTGATCCCAGCTCTTCACGTGCTCCCCTACTAAACCTCTCAACAGATTGCCCAAGGACCTGTTAACCACTTCTGTTTGTCCATCTGTCTGCGGGTGATACGCCGTACTGAAGTTCAACTGGGTGTTCACCATCTTCCAAAGGCTCCGCCAAAAATGACTCAAGAAGCGGGTGTCCCTATCAGACACAATAGAGACTGGCAGACCATGCAGACGGTATACCTCCCGAAAATACAACTGAGCAACTCGCACAGCATCAGTGGTCTTCTTGCACGGAATAAAATGTGCCCTCTTGGAGAACCTGTCTACAACCACATATATAGAATCATTTCCTCTTTGGGTACGGGGCAGGCCGAGGACGAAATCCATACTGATATCCACCCATGGCTGCGAGGGAATCGGCAGGGGCATGTACAACCCCGCGTTAGTTGCTGTACCCTTGGACACTTGACAAACCTTACAGCGCTGCACATATTTCTCCACTTCTTTGCGAATTGTAGGCCAGAAATACGATGACTGGATCAACTGCAATGTCCTGTCTCTTCCCACATGGCCCTCGCCGTGTAGCTGCTGAATAATGTGGGCTCGCAAACTACAATCAGGAATACAGAGCTGATTTCCCCTAAAAAGAAAACCATCCTGCAACACATATTCTGTTCTTTCTCCAGCCCGAACTTTAGCTAACGTCACAGAAAAGTAGGGATCAACTTCAAGCAACTCAGCAAAAGAACTAAAACCAGGTACCTCAACCGTCATCATGTTCAGAATGCTACGCTTTCGACTAAGAGCATCTGCAACGCGGTTAGTGACTTCGCTCTTGTGCTTTACCACTAAAGTAAAACGTTCCAGGTAAGCCACCCATGATGCATGACGAGCAGACACCTTATCTTGGCTATGGAGGTGCTTCAGGGCCTCGTGGTCGGTATACAAAATGAACTCCTTGTGGAAAAGATAATGTCGCCAATGCTTAATCGCCTGCACTACCGCATAGAATTCCACGTCGTAAGTGTTGTATCTCACTTTCGCCCCCGTCAACTTCTCGCTGAAGAAAGCAATTGGTATGTTGTTTTGGCTCAAGACTGCTCCAATCCCTACCTTCAATGCATCAGAATGCAACTCAAAGGGCTGCTGAAAATCTGGCAGGACAAGAATCGGGGCGGTCGTCAAGCGCTCCTTAATATTCTGGAATGCCGTTTCTGCTCCCTCAGTCCACTCTAATTTGCCTCCCTTCATGCAGTCTGTTAAGGGAGCCATAATACTACTGAAATGAGGAATAAACCGCCTGTAGAAGGAGGCTAACCCATGGAAACTCCTGACTTCAGTAATGCTCGTTGGTCTAGGCCACTGCCTGACCGCCTCGACCTTAGATGAGTCAACCCTCAAACCTTCAGCAGCAACAATATAACCAAGAAAGAGAACTTCTGATCTCATAAAAACACATTTCTTCAACGCCGCATATAGTTTCTCGCGTCGAAGAACAGAGAGGACTTCACGCAAGTGGGCCAGATGTTGCTCGGGGTCGGCGCTGTAGATCAAGATGTCATCAAAATACACGACCACACACCGACCAATGAAAGGCCGCAGAATCTGCCCGTCTCCCATCGTTGCCTGTCTTCCTCGATTGGGACCCTTTGCTGTCTTCGTGGAACATCAGCGAAAAAATTCTCCCTTTCCGACTCCGCTTCAGTTTCCTCTCGATCAGAATTCGAATTAGGGTTTCTCCGATTCTGATTCTCCAAAAGTGCAGCCATCTGCTGTGTGAACTGCTCCATCATACGATCCAGCCTTTGATCCCTCTCCTGATTGCTCTGATCCAGCTGATCCAGCCTCTGCTCCAGATGTCGCAGATTATCACGGTCATAAACATCTTCCACACGATCCCTCCTCCTGGGCGGCATCGTTGATCCAAGAACGAACGCAGCTCTGATACCAACTAACGCAACGTACAACGCAAGTAACCGTCACAGACCCGTTGATTCGCGCACGAATACCGGAACTACGACCCTCTATACCTGTTGATTCTACGAATACCAGGAAATAGGCATCAAACTCGAATCCGAGATTGGACAAAGCACGAAAGCTCTGAATTTTATTGATAATTCAAAAGACGACTCTACTACCCTAGGGCTTACAGAAAGCTTAAATAGGGTATTAATAAACCTAAATTGCATAAAAGAACTAAACTTTCGAAAAATTGCAAAAACACCCTAATTAACATAAATTGCCTGTTTGAGGCCCTAAACGATGGAATTTGCCTTAAATATCGAAAAATCACAGCAAAGCGGTGAGTTTTGCTCCGGATGCCATTTCCTTCAAGATAGGGCCGTCATAACCTATTTTTTTCCAGGTACCGACTTGCCAGGTCTTCTGCCGCATCACAATCTGTGCACTCGTGGGTTAAAAGTTGGAGTGTGTGGTCAGGGTAGGAGGCAGGAGGCGAGAGGCGAAAGGCGAAGGGGGGAGGGGAGCACAGATGTCCAAAAGGTAGAAGAGAAGGCAGGTGGCTGTGGCGGATGGAGAGTGGACAAACTCAATTTATTAGAGGGGACGTGTCTCTGAAGCAGGCGTGGGAAACTGTAAAGACGAACGGATCTGACTAGTATCCATAAAAAGAAAACCGACGCAATCTGAATGGAAAAAAGGGCAAAAAAACGTAGGATGAGGGGTATTTTTGGAAATTTGAAAACATGGGATTAGCCTGATCTTTTTTATTGTGTAGTAGATTTTCCTGAAAATTAAAATTAGGAAATAAAGAAAACAAGAAAAAAATAATTAATGGAAGAATGAAATGGGAAATAGAAAGAACGAAGGTATGCGTCTGGTTGGAGGCCACCACTACCGACCATCGCCAGTTGCTGATGGGCTCAATAATCGCCGACGAACTCGTCTGAGATAGTGTTGGCCGACATTGGGATCCGACTGCCCCGCTGCGTCCCCACCCTTTGTATTTGAGTTGGAGAGAGCAAAAACGTCGAGGAGTGACGGGGGCATAATGGCGTTGCCAGCTATCACCGAGTGAGGAAGGTCGACAGTATCCTCTTGTGGCCCGTTTATGACCTCCCTGGCAAGGTTTTGCATGACATCAGATCCTCACCGTCCCTTTCTCTCTTCCACTTTGTCGATCTCTAGTCTTTTCTTTTGTATTTTTGAAGTTATTTTTATATTTCATGAAATATTGAAAAGGAAAATGTAATAGAAAACATGAAACCATAACGGAAAACTTAAAAAATAAACTAAATAAGTTGAAAAGTACATGCTTAGATTTATAAAAATTTCACGTTTGGGTAAGGGAGAGGATCAGGTAAATAATTTTATTTGTAATCAACTTGAAAATAAAAGAGGGAGAGAAAGTTACTGACAAAAATTTAAAAATTTGAAAATAGATTGAGCAGATGATCAAAAAAAAACTCAAAACTATAAAATGGTATAGAAATTTCCTGTAATGACTATCGAAGACTTGATCGCTGGACTTCGAATCAAGGGGCGAATGCCATTACGCTGTTGACTTACTTTTGCTATTTTAAATAGTTTAATATATTAGAAATTTACGCGGATATAGTACTGCTGACAAATTGTCTGTACTTTCTCACATGAATCATAAGTTTAGCCAATTCTAAGTTGTCCCGCCTCATGGAATAATATATGTTCCTTCATTTCCGAATGGAGCATTTCTTCTTTACATGATCATGTAACGGTCTTGGAGACATCATAAGCTCATGACCAGCCACCCGATCTCTTTCTGCCACCGACCCCTCTAATATCATGACACCACGACGCTTCACAGGTGGCTCTGAGTATGGGCTCATGCATGGACCCCTGCGTTTGCCTTCACTGCCGCCACAAATAGGCTAGAACCCGTACAGATGGGCAAAGGCATGTCCAGACAGACACCACCAATGTATCCCACGAGGTCGATCGGAACCAGAGGTTGTAATGATGCTCCTCATGATAATAAAAAGGTTGTGAATCCTGGCCTGCCTTAGATATCGGCCGTCTTCGTCTCCCTGGATGGCCATTTCCGCTTCTACTCAGGCAGGGTTCTTCACTGGGAAGTTTGGGCCAGTTACGATCACACCATGACAGTTTTGATGTACGGGACATGAACCAATGGCCGAACCCATCGCCGGCTGGCAAAGAGCTCTCTTGCCAGGGGTGAGGCATGGATGGGATAATGGGAGTAGCCAAGGTGGTGTTGCGGCAAAGGCAGGAAAAGCGTGACATTGCTATCTATGCTTGCTTCCTGCAATGTCATCTTGGGCATAAGTTCATCATCAATCTCTTACTAACTAGTAATGTTAGTCGTAAGTCAGGTTGTCACGAGGCATATATGGAGTTTGTTAACTTGCCACAGTAAATAGGTTTCAAAAAAAGTTATTAGGCTATTCCAAATATAGAATGATATGGTGGACAGAACCAATCACAGTTAAGAATTCAGAATCCATATATATTTTATGTGAATTACAAACAAGATTCTATACATATCCGTGGAAGGTAAACGATCTGCTCCTTCGATTTTCGTGCACAAAATAATCCGTCTCGACGAAAGGTATCTCAAATCTTCGGGGAAAGGAAGGGGGTTGCCATCATTCGCTGTACTTCTAAATTGGAGAGTAACACTGTAACTAACATAACAGTACTCAAATACCAAAGTGAGCTTGGGCTTTTGCTTATTTGTAGAATAGAAGCTTACCATTAATGTTTCAGATGGGCCCAAAAGCCCATGATTTGATCTCAGACGACTAAAATGTCCAATATCTTCCTACTGCAAAAATGTCCAAAATCTTTCGTTGGTCCCTTATAATGTTTTGCCATGTTCATGTGCCCAGACATGCACACGAGGGTGGCAGGATCAGCATATGACTGTGGAACTCATGAATAGTTTAGTTTGTCCCAATCGTCCAAGCATGGAAGAGTATGTACAATCGCTTATAGCTCAATTTGCTAATTACAAGGTACCTTACGAAGAATACAATATTTTTAATTCTGCTAGCGTAATGAATCTTCTTTCCTCCGACGATGACATAAAATTTCTCACCACATAATTGTTCGGGAGATTGGGTTTAACTTGCACGGAAGACGGGAGAAAGAGTCTTCTAATCCGGACATTGTGAGGCGGATCCACCATGCATGACTTATTATATGTGTAGGGTCTTTTTTTTTTTGGTCAAAACTCGAAGGAATCTTTTACCCATAAATGAAAACAACAAATAATTATGGAATCTAAAAGAATCTTCTCTATTGTTGGTGTCTTCTCCTTGTGCCTTTCACTAGGTTGAGCATCAGTCGCTAACGATTGATCTACGCAAAAATTCTGATTATTTGGTTGATTACTACGTTTAGAAAGAAGGGAAAAAGATAAAGATTTCCCTTGTGGTTTGGGATAAGGACAAATCGCACCATATTCATTTGAAACAATTAGCCCCATGTGGTTTGCTCTGTTAAACATGGGGGGTTACGACGTTAATTTTTTTTCCATTTGCAGTCATCAATTTTTAGCCTTTTAATCATTTTGGTTCTAAATATTTTTCTTATATCACTCATATCCTCAACTTTTCATTTTGTTTCATTTTAGTTCCATAAAGAAAATTGAAAGGGAAGGAGGGGTTGGGGTTGCCAATCGGCGACCTTAACCCCTCCACCGAGGTCGCTGGTACTCACAGAGGACGTCGGCGACCTCCGTGGAGGGGTATTGGTTGCCCATTTGCGGCCCCAACCCTAAATCAACCGAGGACTCCAAGTCGGAGGTCCCCGGTCAATTCGAGATTGGGGTCACCAATCGACAACCCCAACCCCTCCACCGAGGTCGTTAGTACCCACGGAGGACATCGACGACCTCGATGGAGGGGTCGGGGTCTCTGAGTAGTGTCCCCAATCCCGAATCGACTGAGGACTTCGAGTCGGAGGTCCTCGGTCAATTCGGGGTTGGGGCCGCCAATCGGCTACCCCAATCACTCGACCGAGCTCGTCGGTACCTAAGGAGGACGCCAGCGACCTTGGTGGAAGGGTCGGGGTAGCCGATAAGTGGCCCCAACCTTGGATCGACCGAGGACCTTTGACTCGGGGGTCCTCGGTCGATCCAAAGTGGGGGCCTCCAATCGGCGAACCCGACCCCTCCACCGAGGTTGTTGGCGTCCTCCGTGGGTACCAGCGACCTTGGTTGAGCGGTCGGGGCCGCCGATTAGCGGCCTCGACCCATCCTTTCCTTTTGATTTTCTTTATAGGACTAAAATGAAACAAAATGAAAAGTTGATGATAGGAATGATAAAAGAAAAAGATTTAGAACCAAAATGATTAAAATGCTAAAGATTGAGGATTGAAAATGAAAAAAATTAACGTCTGAACCCCCTATATCTAATAGAGCAAACCACAAGGGGGCTAATTGTTCCAAACAAAAGAACATGGTGCGATTTGTTTCCGATCCCAAACCACAATGGGGGGTTTTGTCTTTTTCCCTAGAAAGAAATATTGATAAGAGGAGAGTGATTTGGCTACGTGTTCGAATTTTTTTTTTTTGGTAATCGGATGGAGCTCGAACTATGACACAACAAGAACTAAAACATTACGAGCACAGAATGATGTACTGTGAAGGCTCCATCAATTTTTCCGTATAATAAGGGTTAAATCTGTTCGAGGCTCGGTTGAGTATGTGGGTAGCTAAAGGTAAAAAAAGGCCTAATTCGCTAACCAGTTGCTAGTAAAAGTTAGAGGTTTTTACCTAAAATGGCTCATGGTTTATCCGTTTTGTCAAATCTATTATATTTATTTTTGTCAAATCTATCCCACGGTTTACTTTTTGCATCAAATTTATCACGGCGTTATTTTTTCCGTCAACAACTAATGGTCGTACTGACATGGCACGTGGAGAGATAGTGGGCCACATTTGCCACGTGGGCGCCACGTCAATACGACCGTTAGATGTTGACGGAAAAGATAACGCCAGGATAGATTTGATGCAAAAAGTAAACAATGTGATAAATTTGACAAAAAAAGTATATGATAGATTTGACAAAACGGGTAAACTATGGGCTATTTTAGGTAAATACCCCTAAAAATGATATTATGTTCATATTTACTTGGTAGTCTTTTAGAAATATCTAAATAGAACTGATGATGAACGGTGTGAGTTCATCAAATTCTTAATTAGAATTGAAATTTAAGTGAATTGTTTGTGAAATTCGTAACGCTAGCTTTGTAACAAGGCTGTTGTGATAGGCATGGTGGATTTGTTAACATGCCACAGTAAAAAGATATCAAGGAGAAACTATTAATTGATCTTAAATCTTGAATAATATGATGGAAAAAAAAATAATCACAATTAAAAATTCATAATCTATATATGTAAAATTGTTTACAATATAGATAAAATTCAATACATACTTGCCCAACGGGATCGATCTACTCCTTCACTTCGCCTCTAATTAAATCTAAGAGAATGACTACCAACGATCAAATATGCCGATTAGGCTTGGGCTTCCTTTGTATTTGGAGTAGAGGTTCGCCATTAAAAACAAATGAAGAAGCCGGTCCATATTTCAGTAGCACAAATGAGGTCAACTGCAAGCACATATGCCATCGATAACCTCATCTGGGCGATTGCCATCATGATCCAGTCACCACCACCCGAAATCTCCCTCTTCTCTTCAATTTCAAAGAGGGAGTGAAATCGGAGTTGTGGGTCTCTAGTGTCAACCCCAACCACTCTAATATCCCATTCTCTCCCTTCGAGGTGAGTCTCATTTGTCGACCGCAACACTCTGATCTCCCACCCTCTCTCTCTTCGATTTTGGAGAGTGAGAGGCCACCACTGCCCTTCTCTCCTCCGATCAAGGCCTGTCTCTCAGCTCTTCTTTTTCCAATTTTGGGTATTTTTATTTTTTAAAATATTAAAAATGGGATCAAAAGTGAAAGAAGTTAAAGTAGTGGGAATTATTAAAATATATTTGCAAATAATTTCAAGTTTTCAGCCTTTACAATTTTTGCTCAACCAAAATTTTCATTTAATCAATTAAGACTTATTCCATTAATATCTTAACTCTTCAACATTTAAATTAAGTCTAAATAAATACCACCTAAATCTCAGTCTAAAATGTCCAAAATCATTTAGCGGGCCAATATTTTACTATGTTCATGTGCATTGCCATGAGGGTGAATACTTATATTATGGTACAAGAATCATTCATTCAATATGAGACATGGACTCTAAGGTTCTATTTGGTACACAAGAATAGAATAGAAACGAATGAAATGCATTTTCAATAGTGAAATATAGTTGTGTTAAGAGAAAAATAATGGTATTAAGATGAGAAAATATACAACATAGTTAGGTATAAGAACTTATTTAATATGATATAAGAAATTAATAGAAAATATATGATTATACAAAACATAGTATAAACGGGTCATTCCTTGTTCTTTTTTAAGGAAAAAACATTCAATCAAGTTGAAGGAAAAAATGTCCTTCAAATGGGATGGTCTTTTTAGCTCTTAAAAATCTATTATATTACATATATAAAAGTGTGAAGCTCACCATTATATTTCTTCACATTTACTTCTTAAAATGCCCTTCAAACTTAACAAAATATGCATTCATATCCCTCCTTGTGTCAGCCATTTGTAATCCTCTAAAATAATTGTATGTACCCTCTCATGTAAATTAAGCCATTTACACCAACAGTCTTATTTTAAACACAATTTTTTTTATCAATAAATCCTCCATTTAAATATATCACAAAAAATTGCCAAAAAAATAATGACAAAACAAAAAAATTCTAAACTTACATATTTTCCAAATATACTAGTTTCTTTTTTTGAAAAAAACTAATTACATATTTGATACATTTTAAATACAAATTCCAACTATCTTTCTCTCAAAGGTCACTAACTTTGTGCCCCTTGGCATGTCTAAACTCTCACAATCTCATTACTTTTACTAATATAAAAGTGTGAAGCTCACTCTTTTGCTTGTCCACATTTCATTTCCAAAAATACCCTTCGATCTTTTTTCAATTTCCCAAATTACCCTCCTTCATATTTCTATTATCTACACTTATAAATAAAATAATAAAAATATGAATTTTCTCAATTAGAGAGCCATGAATCGTACATTTTCATTTTTAAGTCCCTACTCCTTTTACTCAATTTTCTTTCATACCCATTCACCTTAGATCTGGTATTTGTTACAATTTTCGCCGAAGTATTGTACATATAATTTATATAATAGTATCTATGTGACTATAAAATTACGAAACAACAGCCGGTGTTTCTCTAAATTCGAGTTTTGAAAATAATCTTTTAAATTACTGATATTAAGGTGTTTCTCTAAATTCAAGTTTTGAAAATAATCTTTTAAATTACTGATATTAAGTTGCTTCAAGTGTTTACATACCTAGAAGTTACTAATTGTAACCTTTCATTTTCAAATTTCTCAGTTGTATCCCTTAAACCTCTTTACTTTCTTCTTGGGCCCATTCATCCACCACCTACCTAATGATTGAATCGAAAACCACTTAATGAGTAAGTAAAAAAATATAATTTAATAAAATGAGTCATTTTTCACTTATTGGAACCGCTAACCCCTCCTTAAACATGTTCTCATCCTTATTCTTCCTCTATTCTTATAGTACATATTTTATTTTAACTAATTAAGTGTTTATTTTTTTGTTACAATTTAAATGTTTATTTTTTTAGGTACTTAATTTATAAAATATCACCTTTTCCCCCAAACATAATATATATGTGTGTATATATATATATATATATCAAACACCACCTCACTTCATTTTTCTCACGAAGCTTAGCGTTATTCGTATAAGGTGAGAAGAAAACTTGTTTGATAAATCATCCAATTTCATTAAGAATGCAAATTGAAAGTGGTTACAATTTAGATGTAGTCATCATTGGAAGCCATAAGCTCGGAAAGTCTTATTTGATCAAAACATCTCATAAAACGGCATTCAATGAAAGTACCCCATACAGAAAAGAGCATAGTGTAGTGATGTATGCTTTTTATTAACAGTGTTTGGGAGTTTGAAAATGGAGGGTTTGGAGGGGAGGGAATTGGAGGGATAGCGAAGCTCTTGTTTGGGAGTTCTAGTTTTGCAGAGGGAGGGAGATGGAGGGAGAGCAAATGTACATGGCATGTTAACCCTCCAATTTGGGGAAAGCTGGAAGGATACAAATATTGAAACATATAAAAGAGTGTCATTTGACCATTTACCACCTAGTATTGAAAAAAAAAAATGTATTGTTCAATAATATCAGCGAGGCGGTGGTAAAAAAAAGAATGTTGCCGGGGTGGGAAAAAATGTTGGCGTGGGAGTGTCATTTGACCATTTTCGTTTCTTTTTCTTTTTTTTTTCCTCAACCATAGATCACATAATGTTATAAAATGAATTAGTGAAGTACTTAGCTGGCAATGGCATAAATAGATCTAATATTTTTAATGTGATTTTTTGGAAAATATATTATCTTTTAAGAAGGAAATCATTATAAAAGAACTTTTTTAGCAACATTTTTTTAACAAAATATTTTTTATCAGAGATTTTTTTTTTTTGCAATTAATTTGACCAGATTAGTGAAAAGTATTTTTTCACATGCGTCTTTGACGGATAGAGTTCATGTTATTAATTTCATTTTTCTAAGAACCCTTTTTATTGTAAAAATTAATCGGGAAAAAGTTATTTTTACATAATAATTAGGAAAAGGACGAAGGATGTGATCGTGCGGTAGAGTGGCCAATTACTATTTTAACTGCAAACCGACTTTAATGCTATCAAATTAGAGTCAATATTGTAATTTGAAATTAATAAGGTTATAATTGTCCAACAATGCATGAATGTTTAATTTCCTCTCCTCTCCTCTCCTTCCGTGAAAACTCTCAAACAAAATTGCTATTCTCCCTCCATTTCCTCTCCTCTCCTCTCCCTCCCTCGTCTGTTCTCCCCTCTTCCCACCTCTCCTAAACAACTCCCAAACATAGCCTAAAAGTTGAGAGATTTCAGATTAGATACCCGTTATTGAAATCACCTATATCCCTTTACTTATAATTTTATTTTCTTACACTGGGTTTATGGTTATCCTTTATAACAAAAAACTAACTCACATAATAAACTGTTATCCTCCCAATACTAATATCATCTTGAAATCCCACAAAAGCTAGTAGCTAGAATCAGTAACTAATGAGGTGTGGCTCAGTCGGTAATGCGTTAGTGATCCAAGCACAAGGCCGGGGATTCAAGTCTACTTGGTGACTTGGGAGCAAATAAGGGGAGGAAAGTCCCCCTATTTCTTGTCGAAACCGCTTGCGGTAGCAATACTTCAATGATTGACTTGTGGATAGATGGCGTTGCTCTAATACCTCATCGAAGTTGCGGTGACGAGCCCAAGCTATCGTGTCCTATTGTAGCTATGGCTCAAAATCGGACATTTCGCGGTTGGGTTTGAGCCCATATGGTTACACCATGTGAGGGTTACTGTGCCGGTTGTCTCCCAACCCCTGTTACCTATCAAAAAAGTTTTGAAAATCAGTATGTTTTCTTTCCCTCTTCTAGAAATAGATTAATTCACTCAAATTATAGTACGTACTAAAATATAGACTCTATGATGATTAAGATTTCTCGGAGCATATGAAACTTACGAGAACTCGTGATAATTAATTACCAGTGAAGAAAAAAAAAGGGACAGAAAACCCCAGCATTAGGCTTTATAATTTTTATAAATATTTGATTACATCGCTTTAACATTTTTTTTGTGAACCCTAATATTCGGAAGTTTACATGGGCACCGGCTAATTCAATCGAATTAGGTCGGCTCACTAGGAGGTAAAGATCTCCAGCGTGAATTTTCTCAGTTCATAAAACTCGAACTCAAGACCTTTTTTAAGGAAAATAAGCGCTGAGTCGTTTAAACCAATCTACGTTGGTTATCACTTCACCATTTTTAAGGAAGACATTTTTTTCTTATGGGAGATGACATGCTAATCCGGCTACCACTGACGTCGATTTAATTTATGTTTGAATATATACTCGGCCATGGTTATAAGATGCTTTTCAGCCATAGAAAATCCTATAATTTATTTTTTTTCGTACTCATGTACCTGAAAGTCAAAGCTAATTCGATCAATCTAAATCGATCGACCAGGTGATAAAGTTCTGCCAATAATGAATTTCTTCTATTCACAAATTCCAATCTAAAATCTTATTTTTGTCCTAAACTTTGAACCAACCAAACAGTAATTTTATTTTTACCTGGCGTGATGAAACTTGTTTCCTCCGGCAATGCATGGAATTTCTCGCCATATAATTGGTCGGAGGATTGAATTTAACTTGCACGGGATCACAGGAGGGTGGGCCTCCCGATCCGGACATTTTCAGGCCGACCACCACAGCTGACATATATAGAATCTTAATTTTTCTCAGAACTTTGAACGAATCTTTTACCAAGAAGAGGAAAACAACAAATAACAAAGGAATCTAAAGAACCTTCCCTATTGTTGGCTTATTCTTCTTGTGCCTTTCACCAGGTAGCATCAGTTGCTTATGATTGATTTATGTGAGAATTCTGATTATTCAGTTGATTACTACCTGTCGGAGGAAATGTATTGATAATAGGAGAGTGATAAGGGTACGTGTTCGAACAGTTTCTTTTTATGGATAAACACCGGAGCGTCAAACTATGAGATGGGCACGGAATATAGACTATTAACATTTTTTTAACAAAATATTTTTTATCAGAGATCTTTTTTTTTTTGCAATTAATTTGAGCAGATTAGTGGAAAATATATTTTCACTTGCGTCTCTGACGGATAGAGTTCATGTTATTAATTTCATTTTTCTAAGAAACCTTTTGGTTGTAAAAATTAATCAGAAAAAAAGTTATTTTTACATAATAATTAGGAAAAGGACGAAGGATGTGATCGTGCGGTAGAGTGGCCAACTACTAATTTAACTGCAAATCGACTTTAATACTATCAAATTAGAGTCAATATTGTAATTTGAAATTAATAAGGTTATAATTGTCCAACAATGCATGAATTAATTTCCTCTCCTCTCCTCTCCTTCCGTCAAAACTCTCAAACAAAATTGCTATTCTCCCTCCATTTCCTCTCCTCTCCTAAAAAACTCCCAAACATAGCTTAAAAGTTAAGAGATTTTAGATTAGATTCCCGTTATTAAAATCACCTATATCCCTTTATTTAAAATTTTATTTTATTACACTGGGTTTATGGTTATCCTTTATAACAAAAAACTAACTCACAAAATAAACTGTTATCCTCCCAATACTAATATGATCTTGAAATCTCGCAGAAGCTAGTAGCTAGAATCAGTAACTAATGAGGTGTGGCTCAGTCGGTAATGCGTTAGTGATCCAAGCACTAGGCCGGGGATTCAAATCTACTTGGAGACTTGGGAGCAAATAAGGGGAGGAAGGTCCCCCTAGTTCTTGTCGAAACCGATTGCGGTAGCAATACTTCGATGATAGACTTGTGGATAGGTGGTGTTCTTCTAATACCTCATCGGAGTCGCGGTGACGAGCCCAAGCTCCCGTGTCCTGTTGTATCTATGGATCAAAATCGGACATTTCGCAGTTGGGTTCGAGCCCATATGGTTACACCATGTGGGGGTTACTACGCCGGTTGTCTCCTGACCCCTGTTACCTATCAAAAAAGTTTCGAAAATTAGTATGTTTTCTTTCCCTCTTTAGGAAATAGATTAATTCAAGAAAATTATAGTACGTACTAAAGTATAGACTCTATGATGATTAAGATTTCTCGGAGCATATGAAACTTACGAGAACTCGTGATACTAAATTACCAGTGAAGAAAAAAAAGGGAGGGAAAACCCCAGCATTAGGCTTTACGATTCTTATAAATATTTGATTGCATCACTTTAACATTTTTTTTTGTGAACCCTAATATTCGAAAGTTTACATGGGCACAGGCTAATAAGTCGAATTAGGTCAGCTCACTAGGGGGTAAAGATCTCTAGTGTGAATTTTTTCCGTTCATAAAACTCGAACTCGAGACCTTATTAAAGGAAAACAAGCGTCGAACCGTTTAAACCAATCCACGTTGGTTATCACTTCACCATTTTTAAGGAAGGCATTTTTTTCTTCTGGGAGATGACATGCTAATCCTGCTACCACTGATGTCGATTTAATTTCTGTTTGGATATGCACTCGGCCATGGTTATAAGATGCTTTTCAGCCGTAGAAAATCCTATAATTTATTTTTTTCGTACTCATGTACCTTAAAGTTAAAGCTAATCCGGTCAATCTGAATTGACCGACCAGGTGATAAAGTTCTGCCAATAATAAATTTCTTCTATTCACAAATTCCAATCTAAAATCTTATTTAAAAAAAAAATAAGAGTCATAACCTTCCAACAACCAATCAATAATTTTATTTTGGCGTAGCGTGATGAAACTTGTTTCTTCCGGCAATGCATGGAATTTCTGACCATATAATTGGTCGGGGGATTGATTTAACTTGCACGGATCACAAGAGGGTGGGCCTCCCGATCCGGACATTTTCAGGCCGATCCACCACAGCTGACATATATAGAATCTTAATTTTTATCAGAACTTTGAACGAATCTTTTACCATGAAAATGAAAACAACAAATAACAAAGGAATCTAAAGAACCTTCTCTATTGTTGGCTTTTTCTTCTTGTGCCTTTCACCAGGTAGCATCAGTTGCTCACGATTGATTTATGTGAGAATTCTGATTATTCAGTTGATTACTACCCATCGGAGGAAATGTATTGATAATAGTAGAGTGATAAGGGTACGTGTTCGAACATTTTCTTTTTATGGGTAAACACCGGAGCGTCAAACTATTAGATGGGCACGGAATATGGACTATTAATATTTCCATGAGATCAGGGTTAAAGTCTTTTAAAGGGTCGGTGGAATATGTCGGTACCTAAAATATTAACGAGTGGCTCTATTTGTTAATGAGTTACTAGCAAGAGTCATTATGTTCAGAGTTACTTGTCACTGGAAGTTTTGAGGTGGGATTGATGATAAGCTGTGAGAGGAGAGAAGGATGCCACAGCTTAGTATAGTTAGGGCTGTTCATGATGCTATCTGGTTCAAAAACCGAAGCATTCCCAAACCATCAAAAATGGCTCCGTTCGATTCTCCCGTTCGGTTCGGTTAGTGGTTATTTTTGAACAGCCTCAGCAGTCGCATGGACACTTAAATTCATACTACCAACATGTATTATTTATATATTCAGAAAAAAAACATGTATTATTTATATCTATATTATTATATTGTCATATAAAAAGAGAATAGCCTGATAATCATCTATATTTAATCATATAAAATTATTCTCATTATCTTTTACGAAATTCAAAAAAAGTAACACTGAAGAATATATAGAGAGATAAAATTGTAAAATTACTTCCAACCAAAAAAGAATTAATTAAAAAAATCGAACCGAAAACAATATAAATTACTTAAATTTTAAAGGAATTTCGAAAAGAAAAAAACTTACGAACCCCTTCTTTTTGTCTATAGCGAAAATTAAAGGCAGTTTTAGATGTAAGCATGTACTTCCAAATTTGTATGTTTATAACCAAAAGTCACTTTCGTACTTATATATATCTTTTTTCAATTTTTGAAACTACGTTTATTAATTTATGAAAATAAATCAAATAATTTTTAAAATAAAATTAAAAATGTTTCGCTAAAGAAAACCGCAGATCTATTGAGAAGAGGTAAGGTAGAGGCCAAAACCGACTCTTAATTATTAAAAATTTTGAAATTGTATTTACTTTCTTGAAATTTGTAAGCACAAGGGGAAAAATTAACAGAAAACAAATAGAAAACGGATGGAAAATGAAAATTCTGAGAGTGCGTTTGGCAATTTATCAATAAAGTGATTACTGAGAATGTATATTCTCACCTTTTTCAAACTGGAATCCACTTTCCCAACCCTTCTGATGGGAATCAACATTACCACTCATGTAGGGATGTGAAGGTAGAAAAATGAATTACCACGATCCAATCAAATGTAAGAATCTGATGGCTTAGGGAAACTAATTCTCATTCCTATGAATGTGGATAAAATTCTCACGTAGCAAACGCACTTCGAAAATATGAAATTGGCTATAAAGAAATAAATCAGAGAGCACATGCCAACATTTCAAGCTCCGCTTTTTCTTTTCTTTTTTTTGCCATAAACAAAACCAGGGAAACAATACTCGCTTTAAAAAGAAAAAAATTTTCCTAATTTGAAGCACAAATTCTCTCCTATTTTTTGCAACAGTTGGATAAGGTACAGTATCGCAACGATACCGCAGAATATTTCTCGTCGGATTCTTCTGTCAATGTTTCTACTTGTTTGCGAAACTAATACCAGAAACTGGAGACGTGTACGGAATCTTTTCAAGGCAGGGAGGGCCCGGAAAAGACTTGATTAATTTCCGGCACAAAAAGTGAATGCATAAGCGACAGCTGCATGTTTAAACCAAGTTAGATATGTGGACTAAACGCATGCATGTCGATCTAGGGATTGTCAAGTTGATATTATAAAAGCATCTACAATGGTTTGATCTCAAGTCCTAATTTCGGGGGTCCACTGGGTGCCACGTTGTTGCCGCATCAAACGAATTGGAGCTCTTGAGAAAATGAGACTCTCTCTAATGGTTTATCCTCACTTGGGTCCCAACTGTGAGCCACCACACTTGCAATCTAATAGAGAGACACCGCGAAAGAGATAGTTATGCATATACGAGATGAGATAGAAACGGCACTGAAGAGCATCGACCCCCACCACCGGCCATGCCCGCGACCTTGCCGGCGACCTCGCGAGTCCACCGACATCTCTTTCTGCCATGATTCCTGTAGGGTTTACATTCATGTGGAAGCTGATCTGCTGTTGTTTCTTGCTAATCCAATGAACAGTTAACAATTTGACAATTTGAGTTTTTCGGTCCTTAAACAAATGTGAGATGAATCGATTTTTCTTGGTTTTTTATCTTTTACACTTTCTGTGATGACAATAAGCAGATAGCTAGGAAGCTTGCCGCATACAAAAAATTTTCATGGCAGGAAGAAGGGAAAGAGATGAGGAGATAACAAAACAAATAAATGAAGGTCTGATTTAAATCTTTCTTTGATTTCAATATGCAAAAAAGAAAAAAAAAAGCGCTTGAACCCCTCTATCTCTCTGAACGTGTTGTCTCTCCGTCAAATTGCAAGTTGTGGTGACTCACCGGCCGTCACCGTCCTGACAAATTTGGAGGGGAGGGGATCATGGTCGGAGATGAGTGATTATCTGACGGGTGTGGAATTGTCAGAGGGAAAAGGTGGTGTAAGACTAACATAAGTTGATTCAAACAATTCAACGCATATTTCCCTTAAACAAGGTCTTGTGTTCAAATTTTATAAATAAAGAAAATTCATATTGTGAGAATTTTACTCCCTTAATAGGATGATTCAACTCAAACTGGATTAGTAGTGCATCCAATTTTCGCAAAATTCTTGTTTTTTTGTTTTTGGGTATCTTTTGGGAATTTTTTAGCTCAGGTGCTCAGCATGCGCCTTTTCCGTTTATTTTGACAACAAAGATGACGGTAGGGGGAACATTTGCCTTTGACTATAGTTGAGAGGGCAAACATTCCCAAAAAAATAGTTTAGGGGGTAAAAGTGCCTTCACCCCATAGTTTAGGGGGGAGAAAGGTAATTTTCCCTTTTTATAAAAAAGAAAAAAAGTTCAACATCAGCTATTGAAGCGTGTGGGCCCAATATGGACGCGTGTCGGGCCCCTATTTGCCAAAAGTAAAATGGGATGCATTCCAATGGGAATATTGAAAAATAGGACCATTCCATTTGGCCGGGGCCCACAAAATGGGACTCTCCCTCTATCTAATTAGAGGTGCTTCACATCTTGCTTGGATTGAGGGCTATAGAGAGTTAGGATCTCTTTGATTTCAAGATGGTATTTTAAAATTACAATTCTAATTTAACTCTATCCACTACAAAATAAAATAATCAAAGAGTGGGTCCCATTTATACCACTTTTTTTCACAACAAAACAACATAATACATACAAAGTCAAAGGTGAACTCCATTTATACCACTCAAAATCAAAATCAAAATCTGATTTTAAAATCCTACTATGAAGCCAAACGTAACCTTATATAGGGATTAAAATAACTTATATTCGATAATTAAAAGATAGAGAGTTAAAAGGATTATGGTGGAATTATTGAACTTTTTATAACCCATCAAAAACTCATATTTTCATTCTACTAATTTGAAACATTATATAAAAATAAATTGTCAAAAGTTATTTTTAATCCACCTCTTTTCATGAAAATGAATAACGTCATCTCTAACTATATTACATTTATTCGCTTATATATATGCACCTAGATGTATATATATATGTATATATATATAGATATTATAAATCTTTTTATTTTATCTATACACACCTCTGTTATATAAAAAAAAAATATATATATATATATATATGTATATATCGTCTAAATTCTATATATTTTTATATTTATTGTTTTTCCACCTCTCTACCTTGATTCTCATACATGCGCGCGCGTATATATACATATGATTATATATATCCATTACACATTTACTCCATACGAACATACATATATATATATATATATATATATATATACCTACATGTATATATTGTAAATATTATAAAATTTATTGTTTAACTTTGTTCGTGCATTATATGAAATGGGTATAATGGTAAAATAATATGTCTATATTATTAAACCTCATCACTCATTGATGCTATCCGAACATGAATTATGAAGGGTTAAGATGACCCCTCATAAAACACCCCATTCACCCCTCCATAACTCACCCCACCCCATCCCTCCATAACATATCCCATCCCTTATCCAAACAAAATGTTAATGTATTGATTCATCTAGTAGGTTGAAAATTCCCTTGACTTTTTTTTTGGTGTATATCCTAATACTCAAAAGTTCAATATGCTCCTAACTAATTCAGTCGAGTCAGGTCAATTCACTAAGGACTAAAAATTCCCTTGACAACTTTATTAGTAACACAATGAGATAAATGAAACGTGATGTAAAGATATGTCCTCCCACCGACTCCTCATTAGTTGATGAATGTTTGACTAAAATTACATGCGAGCATTTACAAGGTGGAATTTCTAGAACTAGATCGTGGCAAACCAAATTATGAAAGTGAAGCAGTCAAAACAACCGAAGCTATATATTCACATATTTCTCTCGTTTCCTATCAAATTTAACTTGGACCAGGAGCTCAATTGGTGCACTATCTTTAGGTCATGGAAAAGAAAGAGAAGGGGATGGGATTTGTTATCTGATATCCGATAGTTAATCAATTATGATATATAAAAACTACTCATCCAAAAAAGTATATATATATATAAGTTGAAGAGCGAGACAAGAATGCATCATGATTCGCTTTTTTGAAATGTTCAGGTTATGATTGATCCTTTTTTTAACTGCTTGAAGGAGGTAATTCTTCATCGAAAATCAAACATTAATAGGTTTCTTTAAAAAAAAAAACTTATCGATTTTTGCAAAATCATCACACAACATGTGGTCAAGCATCTAATCATTATACTAAATTATTATATGTATATTTTAAACAAATATCGAAATTGTTTATGAAAAATTAAAAAGTTTACTTCACGAATAAATCTTAATTTTTAAAGAAAATTAATTTTTTTATAAATGAATTTTTTTAATTTATTGAGTTTGTTAGATGTCCACACAAAGTGCAGGTATGTACCTACTTAAATTTTCAAAGAGGGGACCTTACAATAAAAACAATTAATCTCCAAGAGTTAGTGTAAGTGGTTTAAGATCATCTCTCAACTAGATACTCAAATAGCTCACAGGTTTGATCCTTACTTGACGCGGACCCATTACACTCAGTCCCATGGGTTGTGGAATCATTTGAGGCCACAGAGGAAATCAAACTTCGTCATAAAATATATATATATATATATATATATATATTATTGTTGTTCTTGTTATTATTATTATCATCATCATGTAAGTCAAGAAATGAAGAAATCAAGCAAGCGTAATGGCCTTCTAAAATTGATATTTAGTCATAAAGAAATCATTTTTCTGTTGATCTTTACCTTGCGTGTTGCTCACCATCAACTTCGTTATCTGTATATATTATTGTCTTGTCATCTCTTTCTATGGGACTCCACTCTAGTTTTGAGACAAGGAAGGATCATGCATTGGATAAAAGAAATTGGATATAATTATTTCTTAGTGACTAGATGTGGACCTAATTGAAAGATAGTTGCTTCGTGAAAGCAGAACTATATTCTCGCTAACTAGATTCAACATAAAATGTTTTCACATCATCTAAAAAATGTATATTTACATATCAACCTAATAAAAGTCAGCCCAACAAATGTGAATTGATATTAGATCCTTCTGATTCCATGTCGAGAATCATTGTCACTGAATTAAGTTTCCTTTATCAATGTATTCTTTAGTAAAATCAACCAAATCCTGGTATCATGTATGGCTTGTCGTCACCCCAATATTTGTGGTATGTGAATCAATATTTGACAAGGAATTAAACTATTAAGACACAATGAAGAATGAATCAATCCGCGAAGTCACTAGACCGACATTCCGCAGATCGACTGCCTCCGGTTTACTACAAGCTAAGCACATCGAAACTATATTAAAGAGGGTGATAGTATAGTGGCGTACTTTACCTGGTAGTTCAGAGATTTCAGATTCGGTACTTGTTATGAGACTATTTGTACCCTTTTATTAATTATTAGAATTTCAATTTCATTGTACTATGCCCCTAAACCTCCCTTATAACTGAAAGAAAACATGTTAAAGGTGTCCAAGGCCAAACAACGTGCAAGTAGATATTTACTATTTCTCCTAGCATCATAGGTAATTGCTCCAGAGAGTTAATATAAGGAGAGAAGACTCTTACTTTTGTGATTTAATGTGATATATATATATATATATATATATATATATATATTTTGATGGACTGATCAATGTGATTTTCACACTACCATCGTACACATGCATCCGTTAGGCTTTTGTCTAGAAATATATCAGAGGTCCCTGCTCGTCCTGTGGATCTTTTATATCCCCATTTTACCTTTTGTTTCTAGCTTTCTCATTCTCTCTAGTTCAATACTTAATTGACTTAAGCGTTGGAGTTGGAGAAGTGAACCGAATATGATACCTCAGTTGGACTTCTTTATATATTTCAAGCCCTGAGATTGCTACTGGCGATATTTGGCATTTGGAATGATAGTCCATTAGTGATTCAGTCCAACATCATGAAAAGCACCGTATCTGTGTGAATCCCCGATGTGGGAATTCATTTCAAGCTGAATTTGGGACTAAAAATTCGAATCACGAAATCTTCGTGATGACTGAGATGACAGCTTCTTTTTCCTTCTCCGATCTCAACAAGGCACACACTGGTTTCCTCAACGGACTCTCATGTTTTGTGGCATTATGGAGAGGGCCTTGCAGAAAATAGGGTCAGCAAGGCACTTTGGCGTTGTTCTTGAGAAACCCCTCCAATACTCGAGTTAGGTCCCTCCATGGGAGTTGCGATTTTTCAAGCCACATCTAAGGCAACAAAGCACAATGAGTCTAAGCATGAGATAAGGGGCTCGCTGAGCTCTTCGTTGAGGGGAGGGGGACTCGGCGACCCCCTGCATGGTTGCAATGATTCGTTGAGCCCCAACCGAGGCCAGGGTCTCTTCGGGTGCCCCAATCTTGGCTGTGGGACCATGGGCGTCCCATGAGCATGTTTTTGTCGGCTTGGACTTGCTAGCCTTTCCAAGTATGTTCGGGATCAACCGGGGTTCCTAAACCTAGTTTAGCCCATTTACAATCAACCTTATTAATTCCACGGCTCTCTCTCGTAAGATAAACAAAAAAAAAATTCCCTATTAAGCAATGGTTCCACTACAACCTCATGTCTTATACGAAGACATTAAGGCTATATTTGACTTTAAAGTATAATTCCAAATTCCAACTCTAATTTTTACTCCAATTACTAAGGGACAAACAACTTTTGCCTTTTGACAAAATGTATCCGTTCGAGTGGGCCCCATATGTTGTCTTCCTCTTTCTCAGTAAGCCACAGTTGCCTTGCACAGTTCCTCCTTCTTCTCCCGCATCCACAACAGCAGTGGTCTAGATCAGGCAGAAACTGCCCGTGCTTGACGAGAAATTCGCCATTTCAAAGTGCAATCGCAGTCCTCTATGAGCTTCAGACTCTTCAGAGCAAGAAAGAACGGGAAAGACAGCATCTACCTTTCAACCCTTGTTGGTAAAGTAAGCTGTGGAATCCCCACCTACATATTTTCCTCGCATCTTCAGCTGATTAGGGACAAGGACAAGCTGTTAGCACTCCATTTTGGCTCACAATTCCAAACAACGATATCAGCAATGGTCCAGACTATGACTTGAGCAGGAATACAGAAAACAGCTCGGCAGAGCAAGAAATCAGTATTCATCCTCAAGTCGGAAAAATTGAGCAGATGACATAGGCATATGACAGAAGGACTCCAGGGGTCACCAAAAGGCAACAAAGTGACTAGAGAGCTCAACAATGTCCAAAACCGGCATTTCCAGTGTACCATATGGATAGTCCCATTTTTCGATAGTTCACTCGACCTTCGGAAGATAGCCAATATTGGACTTCAAAAATCCACATCAATACCAAACAGATGAAAAGTGTCTTCAAACGCATTTCGCAAATCATCTGCTCTATACAGAACAACATTCTGCATACAGACAACTTTTCAATGAAAGTCCAAAAATGTCGGTTTCTCGGAGAAAAGTTAATTCCAAATATCAGATGCGGCCATGCCTCACAATCATACAGAGCACGAGCAGTGCTTCAAATTGTCTTGTGGAAGCCATACAGACGCCCCGAATGATTTCCAAACGACAAAACGGGCATACCCATTTTCGGAAGAGCATAACCGGAGACTGGTCTGATGGAATAACGGCAAACGAAGTTGACCCTGTATTGCCCCAAAAACTCCAACGGACAGACGCAATTGGGCAAATCAGACAGCAAAACCCTTTTTGGTTTCCCGAGTAACCTCCGAGGAGAACAAAATGCCATTTTTAGTGGAAATCCATATCTTGAGGGTCCTCTTTGGGAAAACTTGACGCTGGATGCCTACCTTACACGGTGCTAGCCTTCTCAAGGCTCAATGTGGAATCGTCGGAATAAATCACACAACTCATCTAGACCCCCGAGCAGTGCTTTAAGGGTCATATGCACTTTTCATGTCCTTAGAGGCCCAATCTCAACAAACAAAGATCACAGTAATCTCCGAATTGCCCAAGCAACTCAGAAAGCAATCTGAGAAATGCAGTTTCGGCCTCTTAGGACATCTCCGGCTCCATATTTGCATTACCGGCTTAAGGGTCAAGTGCCCATGTAATTTGACAATTTATGTCAAAATGACCGACGTGGGATGCAGATACAAGATATGTTGTCAGAAGTAGATAATCTAGCTCTGAATGCTTAAAAGGAGCAAAACCGATTTCCGTGTCTCATACAGATATTTGGAAATTTCTCACAAAAATGCCAATCTCTGACTCATTAAATCTGTTTCCTCGCGTATATCGATAATTCGACGTTCAATTCGAACCACGAGCTTCGAATGCGCGATCAATCGAGACTCGAGTTTTCTCCCGATTTCTCCTCAATGCCTTAGAAATTTCGGCTTCTTCTTCTTCAATGCAAGAAGCCAACTTGCTAACTTGCCCTCTCTTAGCCAAAATATCTTGGAGAGGTTGAAGACAACACTCAACTCCTCATCAATGCTCATCAATGCTCATCAATGTCTTATCTCTTCTTCATTAATACAATGGAAGAAGATGAGGCTTGATATTTTCTTAATCAAACCGTCCAAGCTTAATCCAAGGGGTTAAGAGCACTTGGTTTTGCTTAATTACTCATTAGTTTTGCCTATAAATTGCCCAAAAGTGATTAAGTTAAGGACTTTTCTTCTTACACACTCTTTCCAAACTTTCTCCCTCAAGAAAAGCTCTCAACTCCATAGCCAAAACTAGCAAGCTTCAACACTTCAAAACAAGAGAGAAAAACTGAAGAAAACCCAAAGAAAGCTTTGAGTTTCTTAAGTCGGAAGCTGATGTTCATCATCCCGACTTAAGTTCAAAAATTCTCAAACTCCATTGACCACATGTTTTTAACCCAAGGAGTTCATTTATGAATTTAGATTTTTGGTTTGAAGTCATTTGCTCATCATTTTAGGTTGATTTTATTCATTTCGGGCGAAGACCATGCTCTCGGGTGAACAGTACCCACGCACCGCAGCACGTCCGCGCGCGCGCCTACTAGCCACACGCTCCCTTGCGAACTGCCGCGAGCCAACATGCCCTGCCGGCGCACCTAACGTCCTAGCGAGCGCTCATCCTTGCCGAACGTGCATCCTTTGCACCGGAGCACTCTTCCAAGCATTCAACCGAGTCACCCGACTCTCGAACACTTCCCCAACTCTTTCCTCGTATCCCGAAGTTAGGTAAAATATTCGCGACTTAGAGGAGTTAGGGCGTTTTTATATTTTTGCATGACTATGGAGTGATATGGAGTATATGACATATTTCATATGCAAGTTTATATTTTTATGCATTTTCACATTATGCCGTGCATGTTTATTCTCGATTAACATGCTAACATGTCGGGAAACATTTGGATCGTCACTCGAAAGACCATCCCGACCAGAAACAAGCAAAAGAGCACTCGGGTTTGCCCCAAGAAGAGGTGACCGAGGCTTGGCTTGCTTTCCTCAGGTTAAGATCGGCCTTCTTAGCCCGATCCAAGCACAATTCCCGAGTTTTCTCGTGTTTTCTTACGTGCATGAAGTCGGTATTGTTTTATCGATTCTGTAAATAACATGTTTGTGCATGTTTCCATGTTTGAATGTGTTAAACAAATCATGACAATACCGGCTTTTGTCAAAAATGTGTCGTTTATCGTGTTTGTTGTTTGAGCATGCGAGAAATGATTCAAAACAAGGCGTGGAAACCTCGTGGAACCTAATACGGGCTATGAGACCTCTCGGCTTTTTCCAATGAGAATTGGCCGAGAGTCTCATGGAGTTATTCGAGTTCCATGAGGCTTCATCCTCCCGTTTTAAGTCCGTTCTCGGATCCCGTGCAATTTACAAGTTTCTTTACATCAAGAACCTCACATGAAATGTCTTTCAAGCAAAACATGTATGGATTCGAATATCGATGACTTATTTGGGTTCATTCGGTTATGAGGGTATTTTTGGTTCTTTGACCAAATTATCCTCGATCCTTGTGAAACCATCTCGGTTATCGAATCACGAATCGTTTTCACAATTAATGCATTCGGCAATAATCTTAAGCATTAATTCCACGAACGGGTTAATCGGGACGCTCATACATTTAATTCATTCAATTTAAACAACTTTGCACGAACTGGACATTAATTTGTGACTTGCGTCGACGAATTACAAAATGGTGTTAACGTCCTTTTCAAAACCCTTATACTTTCAAATCCGTATTGTGTTGTTTCCATTTTCTAAAAATAAATTTTCAAATCAAGGGCAAAAACATCATTTTGTGATTTGGCGTCATCTTAGCATCGTTTAAGATGTCAGTTGGGTATTCTGTATCAAAATTACAATTACCTGACTAATCATTTCACTCGACTTAACCAAATGCTAGAAAATGGTTAGGTGGAACTCTAGGTTCCAAATCTAGAGTCAAAATACAAGTTTGGAGCAATTCAGTGTCACGACACCGAATCATTGTAAAAACAATCCACACACACGAGATTTGACTCTTTTTGTCAAGTTGTCAAAAAAAAACTGAATGTAAAATGTTTTGCATGATTCTTTGCTTAACATATGGCATTTGCTTGCAAAAACACATCTGGGTCAATAAACTTGCTAAGACACGTACATTTGACAGTAACAAACACTTTGTCTGTTATTAACATGTTTCGTGTTACATTTCTACACCTATTTGTCATGCGGGTCGAGCCTGATCCCTAGGCCGAATGATATTAGGGTTCAACACCTTAATCTTCGATCACAGGGCCAACACCTTAATCAACACTCACAAGGTCCAATGCCCTATTCAGTAAGAGCGTGCATTGAATTTCAGTTTTTCAGTGTTTCCCGAAACTCACGGTGAGTTAGAGCGGAATAATAACCGAACGCGAGTCGACTGGAATTCGGCCATTTGTAATTTGTATTTATTGTTTTCAAGAGCATTGTAAGGACTTTTATTCTGTATATTCATTCTATAAGAATTCTAGTCGGTAAGCGAACGGTCTGAGAGTCGAATTAATCGAATCGGTCTAATGCTTACCCAAAGAAAAGTAATTCCAAAAACTCGCGGTTCTGGTTCACGCAGGGATTCAACCTCCATGGTTCGATGAACTGTAACACAAGATTTTGAACCAATTCCCCGACACACGGGTTTACTTCTCTATCGGCTTCTCCACCGACATCGTTTAGTTCAACGAATCTCTGGTGTCAAAACGTGCGAGCCGAGTGCAACTTAATCCACGCGGTAAATAATAAAACATGCAAGCCTAGCAAACCAGAGTGCCGAAAGGGCGTGTGGGATATAGGCCCGCACGTAACATGAACTCCCAAACACGGACTTTCTGGTTCCGCATAGACCAATGCCTTAACAATAACTAGGTGTTCCATACCCCTAGACCTGAGTAACTTATCCGCCCTCGACCTTTGGGTCGTAAAATGATAAGTGGCGACTCCTTTTCACCCGTGTCCGTCACGTGTCCCCACGGGAAGGTGGACAATCTCCCAAGCCGTGCGATCTAAAAGCGCGCATGCGGGCCCCAACAAGAGTCCACATTCGGGTCCGTACAGGAGAAGAAGCCAAGCCGTGGGTTTGTATCACAATTTCATAGGGGTTTTGTTAGGAGAGATTCGCGGAGGTAGACAACCTTTCCAGGACAAAGGAGACAAAGGTTTCTAGCCCTGCCATAGTATGGAGCCCCTATCTCCATAGTTCTGCCTACCTCTTCGTCTTCTTTAAGACCGACTCCTACTCAGCTTCACAACCCCATCTCCACTCGAAGAGGTATTCTTCCCTGCCCCTCTCTCTCGATTTGACGAATAATTTGTGGTTGAGGGCGTGGTAGTTGCCTTCGAATAGTGTGTTGCTGCTTGTGCCTTGTGACCTGCAGTTGTCTGTGCTCCTGACTATTTTAATGCTACTTAATTTCATCATTGCCTTAGACTTGTGACTCGTAGTACGCCCATCTCCTTTCTGAGTGTTCTAACGCTGCTTTTAATTGCATCATTGCTTCTGCCTTATGACCTGCAGTAGCCCATATGCTTCTCAGTGATTTAACGCTACTTTGCATCACTGGTTCTGCCTTGTTGAATAAATTTGCACAATTTGTTGTTGCTTCTTCCTTTTATGTTGATATTGTTGCGATTAATTACAAATTGGCCAATAATTGCCCTGAAATCTGTTCATTTTTACTAGTGAAAGCTATTTTGTTTTTCTGCAAGTTCTTTGTGTATTCTTATTCATGTTCTCTGGCTGCTTATCTGTGAAATTTCTACTCAGATAAGTGCATCCAAGATGGCTCATAAGGGTGAGAATATCTTCGAGTGAACTAATCAGATGGAGTTCGTTTTCATTCATATTGTCAGCACCCCATTTCGGTCAATCGGCTCCAGGGGGTAAAATCGTCATTTTTTCAATTTATTACCTTTTCTAAAAAAAATTAATTTAAATTAAATTATATATATATATGTATAAAAAAAAAGAGAAAAGAAAATATTCAAGCAGGTCACGGGCAGGCCGAGCAGCGTTGACCAGCAGAGGCTGGGCAACGCTCGCCGGCTGCCTGCGATCCCCGCCGACCCAGACATCTCCCAAATCACGATTTTCGCCAAATCGGCCGAAATCTTAACGTAAAGGGAATGGAATTGCAATTAAATGGAACAAAAATGCGATTCGGGAGAACAGGAACACGACCCAGCAAGAAGAAACGAAAAATTGGCTCTCAATTTAGCGAATTTTGAAATCGGAGAACTCGGAACTTTCGCCGGCAAACCGCAACTTTTCCCCCCAATTCCGACTGATTAAATGCCGGTGAGATCCCGATCGACCACGGCGAAGCATCGGCGGCGCCCAGAGCTATCTCCCACACCCTCTCGTGCCGTCGTCGCGGCGTCTAGGGGTGAGAATCGCCGCTCGCGGCGCCATCGCCGCCGTCCTCCTCAGATCCCGACAGCCTTTCAGTTAACGGGCCTCGGCCCAATTCTTGTTTCGCAGGTCCAGCCCAGAAATTTGGCCCATTCGGCCCAACGCTCCAGTCCGGTCCAGCAGCTCTTCCGGGCGGTTCTTCCTTCAGGCGGGCAATCCGATCCGGTCCGATCCGACCCGATTCATCCGGAGATTTTTTTTATTTTACAGAGAAGCCCCTCAACTTTCCGAAATAGGTAAATTCTCGACTTAGTGGCATGATTAGGGCTCCTTTCCTGAATATTATTGCTTGCTTGATGGATATAATGTGAAATCCGTGTTCTTGGGTCCCGTGGGTGATCAAATTTGTCCCGAACTCGACTTTACGAACTTTTCATTTTGTCACATTTCAGTCCGGTCATTTTACTATTTTCCAATCAGTCTTTGGATTTTTCAGAATTTTTCAAGCATCCCAAATAACTTTCTAAGTTGTTTCAGTTTAGTCCCAGGGACTTTTTCACCTTTTTTTCAGATATGCCCCGATATTCAAAATTTCTTTTCAATCAAGTCCCAGTCATTTTACTATTTTCCAATCAATCCTGGAATTCCCAGAATTTTTCAAGCATTCCAAAGAACTTTTCAGGTTGTTTCAGTTTAGTCCAGGGGCCATTTTTCACCTTTTTCAAATCTGTCCAGAACTTTAAAATTATTTCCAATCAAGTCCCGATCATTATACTATTTTCCAATCAGTCCTTGGATTTTTCATAATATTTTTAAGCATCCCAAATAACTTTCCAAGTTGTTTCAGTTTAGTTCCAGGGCCTTTTTCACCTTTTTCAGATCTGCCCCGAATTTTAAAATTTCTTTTCAATCAAGTCCCAATCATTTTACTATTTTCCAATCAGTCCTGGAATTCCTAGAATTTTTCAAGCATCTCAAGGAACTTTCCAAGCTGTTTCAGTTCAGTCCTGGGGCCATTTTTTTCGTTTCCAGATCAGTCCAGATTTTCAAATTCGTTTCAAACAACTCCTAAGACATTTTCAGAAATTTTACATAGTCCCCAACTTTTCCAGAATTTTCAAATCGGTCCCCAAAACGTCATCCGAATTTTCAAATCAGTCCCTGCTCTTTTAAAATCGTTCAATTCAGCCCCTGGACATTTTCTATAAATATCCGACCCTTTCCCACTTGGATCACCCACCGACAATGCATGTGCCCCATTTAAATATTTTATTTTTCTAATTATATGTATACAGCGTGAACATGTCAGAAATTAGAGTTTATCGAGCGGTCAACTAATGGCTATCTCGACAACTCGAAATCCGTAGACCAAAGCATTCGGCAAATTTCTAATTAACCTAAAATTCTATATACGGGATAATCGGGACGTTAAATTTGGCTAAATTAAATCACTAGACTCTTTTAAATAAATTATACGAATTGATTAATAATCTGTAATCGCGTCGACAGTTCAAGAACTATTAGTCATGCCCTTTTCAAAATTCACAATTTCAAAAGCACCGAGATACGTACAACGTAATCTTTATTTTCATGCACACACATATTTACCGATTCAAGGGCATGATTACCGGTTCTTGTCCTGCCGTCACTCTAGTGTAGGTTTGTGTTTAGAACGGGGTTAGAACATGGGAAAACAGATTAATCACAAACTCGGCATAATCAACATGGGGCAAATAGTCAAGTAGAGGGTTAGGTTCTGGGTTTTAGGTGAAAACACTCTTAATCCGTAAAAGCCATATTGACACGATATAAAATAATTTAAAAATAACCCACACATTCGAGACTTGACTACAGACGTCATGTCTATCGGGTCCGTTTTAAATAATGTCGAATGCTACATACCTTATCCATCATCCCTTTTTTTTTTTAAGGTATGATTTGTATGCCAATATACCCCGGTTAATAATCAGTTAATTCACGTAAATTCGGCGATAATAAGAAACCTCATTGTTTGTTTATTTGAGCTTGCTTGATTACATTTTGCACTTGTTTGTTATGCGGATCGAGCCCGATCCTTTAGGACTCGATTCACACTGGGTCTAATGCCCATAACCTTCGATCACGGGGTCCAATACCCCCATATACCGAGTGCGCATTTAATTTAATTTTCGGTCTTTTCCAAACCATACGGTGAGCATGAGTGAAATAATGGCCGAACGCAAACCGACCGGGATTTAGTCATTGTAGCTTGTCCTTTATTTATTTGAGAGAACAATGTAAGGGTTTATGATGTATATTTATTCATGTAATAATCTCGGTCGGAGAGTGGACGGTTCAAGTGTCTATTCGAATTTACGGTGTCAAAACGGGCGAGTCGAGTGCAACCTTAAATCATGCGGTAAATAAATAAAATGGCAACCTTGCAAGCTAGAGTACCGAAAGGGCGTGTGGGATATAGGCCCTCACGTAATAGAACCCCCGAATTCGAAATTTTCAGTTCCGTACAGACCATTGCCTTAACATACTAGGTGTATCCCATACCCCTAGACCCGGGCGATTCACCGGCTCTCGACCTTCGGGTCGTAAACAAGTAGTGGCGACTCCTTCTCACGTGCGTTCGTCGTGCGTCCTCGGGAATGTGGACTCTCCCAAGCCGCGTTGCATTTAGGCGCGTGCATGCGTGCCCCGACGAGACGAAATTTGGGTGCGCCCACATATCATGCTTGAAAAGTTGAAAAGGACCCACACAACATCTTGGAAGTAAAGGGATTGAGAGAGATGAATCTGGAGATCGAAAGGCAATTTTTCGATGTCCAATTAGGCTTCCTAAAGCTCCAGCATAAGACAACAAGACTTATGACCATGTACAAGCAGTTCACTGAATTGCTTCATCATACTGGAGTCAGTTGGGATGAAGACACCAACACTATCAAGGTGAGTCCCAATGTATGTGATAAATTTATCAAGGTACAAAGCTTCCTTTAAATACATATGTGTTTCTCCTCTGTTTATTACATTTGTTTGCTGCCTTTGTATTTACTCAAATAGCTTGTTCAATGATCTTTTTGCAACGTGCTAAAGAATAAGGCCTTCAAGACATTCTGAACCAAAGGTTGCAAGAGCTCCAAACTGTTGAATGAACTTTTTAGCTCATCAACTGCTACTGGTGTTCTATGCATCTCCTCGACCGATCTATCGAGGACTTCTGACGAGGATCGACAAGTGCTGGAGGAATTCCTATTAACATCCAAATAACAGCAGAAATAACCCGTCAACCTCGAAGAAGGCTCTAACGAGAGTGATGACCCGATCCATGTGGTTTAGTGCGTAAAAGGCAATCCTCGACAAGCTCATAATTGTAGGAGTGTATGGACTTGTTCAAAGCCCCATTTCAAACCCAAGCCTAAGACCACCCCACCTGAGTCCAAGAGAAGCAAGTCGGTGTCTAGCTCTGAGAAGCTAGAGAAAAATAGCATTGAGGAAGCGATGGCGGAGTTGAATCAACTGAAACCGACAATCCTGATTGAAGAGTATATGGCAGGGAGCATAGCTATTATTGACGACAGAGTTAGGGGGTGTTCATGTATACCCGAAAAATTCAAGAAGGGAATGGCTACGCCGCCTTACTAGCTCTTGAATGAGCTCAGGATCCCTCTTTATGTTTATTGATATTGTTTGCAACAATCTCTTTTCTTTTTCTTAATTATGATATTCATTGTACTGATATATTTGTTATGTGTATTTGGATATTTGGACTTGAATAAGTGATGTTTGTTAGGTGTGCTTGGAAATTTTTATGTTGTATGTTTATGAGCTCTTTCGTTTTACCATTAACAACATGTTTATGAACTTCCTTCGACTGTTATAGGGGCGTATCCGAAAGACAATATGCCAAGAAATAACACTTCTTCACGATATGAAGATAGCTCTAGTGACGAAGAGATGACTATTAGGCAATGGTGATTCTTCCTTTTGATAATGCAAGTTACGGCGACTAAAGGAGAGAAATTAACAGGCAATGATGTGTTTTCTTGACAAGCATGGTGGTTTAGTTATATATTTCTAGTTTTATATTACCTTTAGTTATTTATCATTTTGTAGGAAAGCTTGGTGAAACAAAATGAATCACTATTGGATAAAGTGAGATCATAGACCCAGCCATGGCAGCACGATTGTAGCCAATCGAAGGTCATGGGCTACGTCTGGCGGCCATGGGTCGTCGGATCCAGGAGCCGAAGTGTTAGGATCGTGGTTCCAACCATGATTGATCTGCACCGATCTTAGTCGCGATGGACTTCCTTGAACCAGTCCTTTCCCAAGCCATCCGTTCGAGCTACCTCCAGCCCAGCGCAAACCTAATGATCACAACCAGACACCGGCGTAGTGGCGGCCATGATTAGCGGTAATAGAAAGAGGCGGCTGGAGTTTTGGCAGCTATGGTTTTAAGAAAGTGGTCAAACCTGGTATCTTGGATGGATTGGGTAGTTTAATGTTTTTTCAATCTGAATTCTAGTAACCGGAAGTTCAATTAGATCCCAAAAAATATAGTCGACTGGAGTAGGCCATTAATGAGTAAAACTCTCATAACGTAAATTTTTTCCATTCATATGACTCGAATTTGAAACCTTGTATAAGAGGAATAAGCACCGACTCTCTTGAACAAACGCACGTTATGATTGGATGGTTTGATTTTTAATTAATTAATCTTTATTTTTATTTTGAAAATTATATTTCTTTTTCATTATTAATAATTGAACCAGTCGATTTGGTCTGAAAATGATATGAAGTAGGATCGATCTATTCTCGGGTGCAACCGTGTCCTCGAAAAGATCCGTGATCGAAAAGATAAAATGTAATGAGTGGGAATCTACATGTAATAAAAATATTAACTGGTGTGTGATCTACATTTCATTTATTGAAATCCAACTATTGAAATAAAAACAACTACAACGGTTATTTTTTTCCAATCAACCGTAATAGAATCTCCAAAAAATTAAATAGTTAATACGTAGATTCTATCTAAAGAGTTAATATACTTGTCAAGAGTTCTCTAGATGAATGATTAGTTGAGAAGTAATCGTATTAAATGTACCAATCATATCATATAATACCGTCTTCCTTTCCCCATCGGGAGAGTCAAAATTTCACTGACCGTATCATTAAAGAGGTCATGAGTTTGATCATCAGTCATAAGATTTATGTACCCTTTATTTAAATTTATTTTATTTCTTTATATTAGACCTACTTATTTCTCTTATTACAAAAAAAAAAGAGTGTTTTTTTTCATGGGGGCTGAACCGATCAAGTAGCGCCAGTCACCAGTCACCAGTCACCATTGAAATTCCAATTTGAGAGGTCTAAGTCAGAACATCTTCCAAGGCACGTAGAAGTACAGGTCCCCACAATTTGAAAAACACTACTTCCAACCAACCAATAGAATACAAATTCTTCTCCCTCTATAAATACCATATCAGCCATTCGAAATCCTTACTTGTACCAGTTGATACATTTTCACTCTTCACTTAATACTTTCCTAAGATTGAACATAGTACATTATAATAGTACTCTCAATAGCACTACAATGGCTTCTCAAAGCAACATCTCCTCCATTGCCAATTCCTTTGTCATCACGCTCTTCATCCTATCCATTCACGCCTCATCCCAAGCCTTCTCCCGTCCCATCCTCACCAAGGATGAGCACATGTTGAAGAAACATGAACAGTGGATGGCCCTACATGGGCGTGTCTATAAGAACGCTATTGAAAAAGATACCCGTTTTAAGATATTTAAAGAAAACGTTAAACTCATAGATGCCTTTAATAATAACAATGGCAACGGTTCGGATTTTAAATTAGGTTTGAATGTATTTGCCGACCTTACAAACGAGGAATTTTGGGCTACTTATACCGGGTATAAGAAGAAGCCCACCAACATCATGTCCAATTTGGAGGCAAAGCCATTCAGGTATGGAAACTTCACCGCAGCACCGACTTCCCTGGACTGGAGAGCCAACAGAGCAGTCACTTCTGTCAAGGATCAAGGAGAGTGTGGTAAGCATTTTATAAATTCTTTTAATATATATTATTACATCACATTACAAAAGATATAAGATCTTTTTTCTTTTAATGATGAGAGTAGGCCAATCCTCAGCCTAATGGGTCAAAGTAATCATGTTTTGGCGATAACATTTGTTCTAAAGTTCTTAACCTTTTCTATATCTAGCAATAATAAAAAGATAAAATTAAGGATTTGCTCCTTTGATTGTCCCTAGAAAGTCATCGTTGGATATTGACATATTTCCTGACTGTTGGAGAAAAAGTGTCCGTGGGAGAGACAATTTGTCCCACACCTGCTAGGAAAAGAAAAATGAGACTCTTAATATGAGATAATGGATCAGTCATCCATAACTTTTTAGATTCCATATCGGTTTAAATCCGAATTAAGTCAATTTACTTAAAAACTTATCAAACTTGTATTAAAGCCTAAGGTTACAATCCTGGGCGTGTATGGGGGGATTCGTATGACCTGTAGGCTCGAGTGTAAGCGTAGCATGCGCAGACACCCATTTTGTTTGATGTCGGGATTTCGAAGTAAACGATACCATACGAGAGTGGGATGTTGGATAAAAGTGATGGTGGTAGAAAAGACAATTTGTCCCACACCGGTTGGAAAAAGAAAAATAGGGCTCTTAATATAAGACAAAGGTCTAGTTATCTATTTGGTTAAGCTTTTGAATTATAAATGGGCTTAAACCCGAATTAGATCCTTTTTTTTTAATTTATCCGACTGGTATCAAGCCCAAGGTTACAATCGTGAGCGTGTATGGGCGGGTCCATACGACCATAGGCTCGATTGTAAGCACAGCGCGTGCCTCGAGGCAAGCACCAGTTGTGTCCGATGTCCGGACTACGAAATGACCGCGGATGTAATTAAGTCGTCATTATACACGAGTGGTCCCGTCTATAGGTTTAGGTCACGTGATACGTGTGAGACGACAAGATACCACGTGAGAGCTGGATGTTATAGAAAAAGTGGCGGTGGGAGAAGACAATTTGTTCCACATTGGTTGGGAAAAGAAAAAAATGGAGCTCTTAATGTAAGATAAAGGCCTAATAATCCATTGGTTTAAACTTTTATGTTACAGATGAGTTTAAATCTGATTTAGATCCATTTTATTTGAAAATTTATCCAACGCTGACCATGTGCAGGATGTTGCTGGGCATTTTCGGCGGTGGCAGCGATGGAGGGAATAACTATGCTCAAAACAGGCAAGCTTATCTCGCTGTCTGAGCAGGAGCTGGTGGACTGTGACACGAGCATAAACGAGGGTTGTGAGGGCGGTTTCATGGACTACGCATTCCAATTCATCAAACGGAACGGAGGCCTCTCCCCAGAAGCCAATTACCCCTATGAGGGAGAGGACGGGAAGTGCAACAGCAAGAAGGCAGGAAAGAAGGCCGCCAAAATCACGGGGTACGAGGACGTGCCCTCAAACAGTGAGAAGGCATTGCTGCAGGCCGTGGCCAACCAGCCAGTTTCAGTTGCAATTGAGGGGGGCGGGTTCATGTTCCGGTTCTACTCCGGTGGTGTGTTCACTGGCTCGTGTGGAACTGAGCTGGATCATGCGGTTACTGCAGTGGGATACGGGGCGACCTCTGGTGGGACCAAGTACTGGCTCCTTAAGAATTCATGGGGTACTGGGTGGGGGGAGAACGGGTATATGAGGATCCAGAGGGACGTCAGTTCAAAGGCTGGGCTATGTGGTCTTGCTATGAAAGCCTCATATCCGACAGCATGAGATGGGTCATAAATATAATTAAGGTCTTATGTTCGTGAAGCCTGCATTGGTTTGCCTATAATTGTTTGCATGTCCTCTTCAGTAATGGTATTTCCAGAAATTAGTAGACAACTCATCTGATTACTAGGTAATAAAGCAGTGAAGAAGTCAACTAAGACTGAAATTGAAAGATTTATAGGATTTTTCATATGAATATTGTTGTGCAAAATCAAAGAAATTCTATAAGAATTTAAGTTTGTGTAAGCATCTTCGATTACATGTAAAGTTTGTGTAAGCATCATTTCCCAGCAACACATTTGTCCTTTTACATTATCGTATGCCATTCTACAACAGAAAATTAATCTTGCTAAATTGTATCATGCATATTTCTTAAAATAAAAAGAAAAATTCCTATTACAAGGAAAGTATATGAGCCTAATAAAAATAAACTGAAAGCTTAATAAAAACAAGGAAAATCCAAGAGGTATTATCTGTCTTCCATCCTTTGGGAGGAAGAGGTGTTCCTTGATCTTATGAAGAGGTAAAATCCGTGTCTCTCTTTAATATGCAATTCATTACCTCATCATATCCTCTCCAGAAGTAGGGGGTTCGAGAAGTTGAGCCCATGACTTGACGTACGGCACCACGATGTGGTATCTTGGCCCAATATCCGCAACATGGGGAACCCAAAAGTTTATTGTCCACTTTAGGTCTGATCCGTACTGTTTTGACCAAATGCCTCTTGGGACGAAGGGGTCTCTCTCCCTCTTATGAAGAGACCAAAACCTTATATTCTCTAATTTGAGATTGGGTATCTCATCGTGTGTAAATATGTGGTTAATTAAAATGGTTCAGTACTTTTTTCTTAAAGTAAAATTTCAAATTTAAGTACTATAAAAAAAAATATTCATGATTGGGAAAGTGATACCCTTTATTGCACAAATCGCAACTCAATTTTAAATAAGTTGGGGCATATTCATATTTCAAATATTCGGTGGTGCACTTTGAAAAGCAATTACTTCTTTCTTATCTGGACTTGAAATGTTCAAGGCTTGTATTCATTTGGCACTCCAAAACTCTATTTTTTTCCCTTTTTTTTTTTGACCATTGGCATGTTTGTCGTATATATAATCAGATGGTGGGAAGGAAAATGATTTGCTAGCTCATATCTAGAATGCAAGTTTAAAGTGGCTACAATATAGATATAGTCACCATGTATGGAAGCCATAAGTTCGGAAAATGATTCGATTAAAACCCTTAGAAAACGACATTCAATTGAAAGTAGCCCACAGAATAATTTGTTCTCCTCCCATTACCAACATCACATGAAATCCCATAGAGAAGCTAGTTGCCAGATTTGTTTTTCCTTTCTGGAATTAGATTAGTTAAACGGAGATTGTTGAATGCGCTAAAATTATAGACTTCATGATAATAAAACTTTCATCGAGCTTTCCACCGAAATTTTTTTTTCGGAGCATATGAAACTTGCGAGGACCGCGATACTTTGTAAACCCATGGGAAAAGGGAGAGAAAGGACCCTAGTATTACGCTTTTCATCAAAGTTGATTTCTTGAATCACTTCAACATTATTTAAGGAGGATATGGTAATCTTTTTTTCCTGGGAGACCACGTATGCTGCTCTCAGTGATTACTTACATAGATTTGATTTCTATTCGAAAATCGGTTAGGCCGTGATTACAAGATGCTTTCGGCTGTTTTCAAAAACTGCATCTCATTTTGTTAACGGCGCAATACCTCAAGGAGAATATTCAATAATTTAACTTTTGCTTAGCGTGATAAGACTCGCTTCCTCCGGCGATAACGTGGAATTTCTCACCATATAATTGGTTGAAGGATTGGATTTAACCTGGACGGATGACAGGAGAGTGGGCCTCTAGATCCGGACATATTCAGGCCGATCCACCATAGCTGACATATTACACACGGAATCTTTTTTCCAAAACTTTGGAGGAATCTTTTACCAAAAAAAAAAACCAAATGATAAAGGAATTCAAAAGAATCTTCTATATAGTTGGTGTCTTCTTCTTGAGCCTTTCACCAGAGAGCATCGATTGCGAGCGACTGATTTATGTCAGAATTCTGATTGTTCGGTTGATTACAACATATCGGAGTAAATATTGATGACAGAAGAGTCATTCGGTACGTACGTGTTCGAACTGTCTCTCTCTATCCTTTTTTTTTCTTTTTCTTTGGGGCGGGATAAACAGACAGAGCCTCATCTGTGAGATGGGCATGGAAGGGAGAGACTATTAATTATCTCCAAGAGATAAGGGTTAAGTCTGTTTGACGCTCGGTGGAATATATGGGTACCCGAAAGGTAAAAGAGTGGCTCCATTCGTTAACCAATTATGATAATAAGAGAATTAGTAGATTAGTTCAAATGGTTTGGCACTTGTTCCAGAAAATTTACGCTGCGAGAGTTCTGCCCCTTAGTGAGCCGATCCGACTCGAATAGATTAGTCGAGGTTGTAAGCACCTTGTTCCGACCAGGGCTAGGATCATCGCTCGGGGAGTGCATCGAATTAGAGAACCGACAAAGCACCTGAGGATTGCTCGTAAAAATACGGACCATCAAGAATAAATAAATAAGTCATCGAGTGATGAACACTTAATTTTGACTATTCGTGTTTATTTTCAAAATCAATACGAGTTAATTGGCAATACTTCTTTCTTCGTGGACGCGTGTAAAATGGATTTCGAAAACGTGACACTCACTCTCCGGGGTCATTGTTTTAAATCCAATTGCTAGTATTTTCACGTAAAAAGGCACGATAAATTTTCTATGATTAAAATCCATATTTTATCCAATAGGATAAGGGTTCGCGACGGAAAAATCGATATTCTCACGTAGCGAAAGTATTCGTGTCGGGGTGATTTCCAGTTAAGAAATATTTTTTCAACCCGATGATATTTTTCAATAATTTTTCCCTGCTCAAACTTGCTATAAAATCCTGAAAAGGGTAAAATTGAAAGATTTTTGAAAGTTGGAGAACATATGCGTTATTTTTGCCGGATCAAACCAGTTTAGTTCAATTGATTCAAGTAAGCTCCCATCGAGATGAAAATTTAGGATAGGAACGCGGTTTGCTCCCGAATCCCTGTACAAAGGCGCAGGTACTAACCGTGTCCGTGCGGTTAGTAATTGCACATGTCTGCCAATTGTCCCAACATATAGTTTTCAACAGCTGGATCCGGCTGGAGTTCTCAAATTTTAAAAAAGAAATTGCATTTTGGTCCTTGAATTATCGAAATTTACTAATCGACTTTCGACTACCCTTTTCCCTATAAATAGAAGGCTATTTTTAGAATTGTGGAATTTTGGCCAACTTCATGTACTGAGATTCTGCCAAAATAACACTAGAAATCACTAAATACACCTAAATTCTTACATGCATAGTCGGATTTGGTAAGCTTGAGAGTGATTTTCGTCAATTTCGAGCTCGAGAGTTCGAACTGCGTCAAACTAAGGTAAGATAAGCGACCTTTCGCCTCTACCCAGAATTGGGATGGAGCTCTTTAGCTCCCATATTGGTCATCTTGTGCTTAATCAAGATAGTTATATGTAGATTGGACTCATCAGCTACTAATTTGTGTGATTTAGAGCCTAATTATGATTAATCGGATAGTAACATGCTTAATTAGGATCAAACTCGACTAATCAATCTTGATTGTACTCAGGAAAAGATTACTTGCATGTTAATTGGGCTTGATTTGGTGTTAATTGAGTTGATTTATGTGTAATTAGATGTAATTAGTTGTAATTAGCTTGTATTTGTGCTAATTAGGTTCTAGTTGGGTTAAATCGTGCTTAATTACTCGTGGTAACATTCTGGTCGTGCTGTGATTTGGTCTAATTTGGGGTCAATTGGGTCTAATTAGGCTTAAATCAAGTGTGATCGGGTAAACCACAAACTTGGCTATGAGTAAATTAGCTTGATTAAGTAAAATTTGCATGAAATTGGACTTTTAATATTCTGTATTTTTTTTTTGTAAATTAGGTTTAGATGAGACATTTTGTTGATTTGTTGCTTGATTAAGACAAATTAGGTGGGATTAACTTCATGTTGTTTGGAATCCTGATTTAATTAGCTTTAATTAGTCCAAAATTGACTTCTTAAGCACGTTGGAAAAGTTTTGCTGAAGTGTTTTGAGTTCTAATGATCAATTTAGAGGGCGATTAGGCTTTATTAGGTGTTAATTATGTTGATTATTCATTCCCCTTGTGTGATAAGGCCTGATTGTGGCCTATTCCTTTAATATATGCTTCAATTGATGTATGGAGCTCATGAATGCATGAATGATGTGTAGGACAAAGTGGATTAGGGTCCAATAGAGTCCGATTTCGCTTAATTAGAGTCTAATTAGGAGTAATTATATCAATTTGGGTGAAATTGACTTAATCAGTGTTTCGACCTTAGGAATCGGAGAGTCTAATTAAGGGTCCGTTTGGATTCAAAGACAATTGATTTTAACTTTAACTTTAACTTTAACTTTAACTCAACACACTACACAACAAAAATACACATTTCCCAATTCAAAAATTTTAACTTTAATTTTAACTCAACACACTACACAACAAAAACACACGTTTTCAAAGTCAAATTTATAATCACATCTCATTTGTCTTTTTCCACAATCAAAATTAAAATCAAAGTAACTTTAACTCTGAATCCAAACGGCCCCTAAGTGTCCTTAGGCTTGATTAAGTGTAAATAGTAACAATTGAGTGTATGGCCAAATTTGTAAGTGCTAAATCGAGTCAAAATCGGTCAAACCGTGAAATTGACAACTAAACTTGTAATAATCATGTATATTTGGCTTAATTACATGGGCCTAATGGTAATTAGATACAATTAGGGTGTCTTAGGCTTTTTTTGGTTTTGGAGTTTAACTCCATTTACGCTACTCCATTTTACTCAACTTATCTTCAATTCAACAACATAATTATTACTTTTTTCATTTTGTTCAATTTTTTTTATCTTAATTGTCATTAATTCAATTTTTAATACTAAATTCTCTAAACTATTCATTACTTTTTTCACAATTCAACAACACAATCATTACTTTTTTTATTTTTTCCATCCACCTTATTATTACAATCCAATTAAATATATATATATATATATACATATATAATTGGAATGGAGTTGAGTTAAACTCAACTCCATTTCCAAACAACCCCTTAGACTCTTAAGAAGGTCCTTATGATCTTGAGTGCAGGTCATTAGGATCCAAGGTATCCTAAACCAGATTAAAGTCAACCATTTGACCGAATTGGATTAATAATTCGATTTTAGAGTGTAAATTGATTAAAAGGGGTAACTATATATATTGACACATGTCACGGGGATTAAACGTAATTAACCCATTAATTGAGTCTTAGAATCCAAATTAAAAGGTCAATTGACCATGAGGTGCTAGGATCATTTTTTTAGAATTTAGGGATTAATTAGCTAATTCATATAAATAAGGCCTTGTTGATAAAATCAGACAAAAATCGGAAAACCATGAATAAAAACAAGCAGACATAGGAAATCAGCTTAGAGCTTTTCTAAGTTATGGGCCCTATGCCCATTTTTTCTTTTCGGGCCTTAGGCCAATTTATAGGCCCACTCGATCCGTTGTGTGAGCGATTGGCTTGAATGTATGGCCCATATATGTATATTGGCCTGTATGTATAGCTCATTCATCTTTCTTGGCTGGAATGTGTGGCTTATCATCCAAGAGTCAGACTGTACACTTGTATATAAGCACATATCATGCGGAGTCTATAATTCATACTTTAATTTCCTTGTACATTTCACGAATATGGACTCGACCCTCGGATTAAATAACTCGACTTTAACGAATGAAAGTGTTAGAACTATGTCAGCATCCCATTTTGGTCCACCCTAGCAAAAGGAGGGCAAAATCGTCATTTGTCACTATTGAAAAAAAAAAACTTTCAAACGGTCAAACCGGTCAGATCGTGTCAGACCGGTCAGATCGGGATCAGAATTTCTGACGCGGGTCAGAACTTTCTGACCCTCCTATTTTTGCCCCTGTTCTTTTTTTTCTTTCCACTCCGCCCCCTCTTCTTTTCTTCCTCTTCCCATCCTCCCCCGCATTTCTTTCCTTCTCTTCTCTTCTCCCCCCTATTCTTCTCCTCTTCTTTCACTGACGTCCCTCTGCCACCTCCGACACGCCGCGGTTGCCCAACCACCTCGACCGCCTGCCACGGTTGACACGCTCGCCCGACACGCCACCGCTCGCTTCTCCAGCACGCTCCCTTGCCGCTTTCCCTCTCTCTCCGGCTCGATTTTCGCACAAAAACCCCACGGCCCCCGCTCGAGAAGGAGGGGATCTCTCGTAAAATCGACGCCCAATCTCGCCCTCTCGCTCTCGATTTTTCTCCCCAATCGACCCGCGACACTTCCCCGCACAAAACCCCTCCATTTCGTCCTCTCAATTCCCCCGATTTCCGGCGATTAAACTCGAAATCGCTCGTCGGAAAACTTGAAACCTCGCCGCAAAAAATTCAAAATTCCCCTCAATCCGGACCGGCCCGAGCCTCGTAACGCCGGTCTCGAGCACGGCGCAGCTCAGGCGGTGCTCGCCGCCGCCTCCAGCTCCCTCCTGCATCGTCGCCGCAGCGCCCAGAGACGGGAACCGCCGTTCTCGGCCGCCGGACTCTTCTCCTCCACCCAACTTCATCTTCTCCGCTCACACTCCTTCTCACGGGCTCGGCCCATCTTTTGGTTTGTGCAGGTCCAACCCAGCAGATTCGGCCCAGCCCGCTCTGCCCAGTCCAGCCGAGACGATCTGACCCGTTCCGCCTCGCCTCGGGTTCGGCCTGGAACGCGCGACCCGTTTCGCCAGCAGATTCGGCCCAGCTCCAACACCCGGCTCAGCTCGCCCGTGCTCCCGGCCCAGCGCGCCCTGCCGCGGCCCAACTCTCGCGCGTTCGGCCCAACCCACGCGCACGGCCCAGACCTCCCCACGCCCGGCCCGACTCGCCGGCCCAGCGCCCCCTTTGCAGCCGATCCGCACTGTTCAGACCGCCTGGTCTGGTCTGAACGCCTGGTTTATGGTTTAAACCGAAATTAGGTATATTATTCCAACTTAGTGACATGCGTAGGTCTTAATTCGTGAATAAATTTGCTGATTGCAATGATAAATTTTGTGATTGTCGTGTCGAAAATTTGAATAAAAATTTTTAAATAAAGAAAAGAATGACAAAAAATAAAATAATTGTTGTTTTAATTAAACCAACAAAAGCACGAATTGGAATATTTTAATTACTCGACATTAAAATCGGTTGTTTGGAGCGAGAACGAATACACACGAATCAATCTCATGTTCACTCGGCTTTAAGGGAATTAAATCAGTTAAACACATCAAAATTGGTTTAATTAATTATTCGGACTTAAAAATTGACAAAATTAAATTCCGTCGTGACTAACTTTGCTTATTCATGTGCACATGTGAATAATTGGATATGCTTTGATCGAAATCCTGCACGAATCGGCTAATCACGTAAACATGACATTAAAAGACACAACTCTCTTGCGTTCACACGTTCATCGGATTTCATTTACTTTGTCTGCTTCCGCTATCTTGTCTGTTTTCCTGTTTATTTATTGTGGGTCGAGCCCGAATTCCTAGGATACGATATACACGGGGTCCAACACCCTCTCTTATCAATCACGGGGTCCAACGCCCCACACACCTAGCGCGCGCAACCCGAGTGCGGAATCGGGTCCTGTTTCGACTTATCGCTTCGCTCCTAGTAGCGTCTATGTGGAAGACGACTCGGATCGAGTAAGTAAGTCGCGGCCGGACATGACCTGGGAGCTCGACCGATCCTACGGCTATCGAGAGAGTCACATGATTCTTTCGCCATCCGTTGGTTCGGTTGGACCCGACCCCCGGCTCTTTGAGCTCGCGTTGCTTTAATTTCGGTTTCGGTCACTCAAACCACACGGTGAGCACGAGTGGAATAATAACCGAACGCGAACTGACCGGGATCCCGTTGTTGTAAATTGTATTTTATTTATCCGAGAGAACAATGTAAGAGCTTATGTTGTACATTTATTCGTGTAAGAATCTCGGTCGGAGAGCGGACGGTTGGAGTGTTTTCTTCGAATTTGCGGTGTCAAAACGCGTAAGATGAGCGAAACTTAATTAAACGGTAATTAAATTAAAAATGGCAAGCCTAGACAAGGTAGAGTACCGATAGGGCATGCGAGATATAGGCTCGCATGTAACAGAACCCCCGAATTCGGAACCTCGGGTTTCGCAGACCATATGCCTTAGCAATTTGGTGTACCTCGTGCCCCTAGACCCGGGTAACTTGCCGGCCCTCGACCTTCGGGTCGTAAAATGGCAAGTGGCGACTCCTTCTCACGTGCGTCCTTCGTGCGTCCCCGGGAAGGTGGACACTCCCAAGCCGCGTTGCATAGGCGCGCGCATGCGTGCCCCGACGAGACGAAATTCGGGTGCGCACAAACTATTAGGAGCCTAGAATGGTACAAAAATTGCGAGTTATTGGCTTGCGGACCTCTAATCTCGTAAAAAAGCCCACAAACTCATTTATCTGGTTAGAAAGACCGAGTCAAACATAAATCCTTAGGTGGTTAGTATCATAATCCCGTAGGTGACTTAGGTGGCTCACCAGCCAAATAAAACGATGTGGTGGCAACTCAAATGCCGATTGGCTCCTAGGCCACGTGACCTAACAAATCACCTTAGCCGGTGGTAGAGGCCTAAACACCATGTCGTGCGACAGCCTAGTGACTCCGCTGGGGATCTACAAGAGGGCCTGGGCCTAGAATCCTCGGTTATTAAAAAATTGTAACACTAACTTTGTTTGACTGACCCTTTGAGTGCGCAATTTAAATTAGCACTACATACCTTTAACTAACCCTTTGAATGCGCAATTTAAATTAGCACTACTTATCAAATACTTTGGTCGATCCCGAACCAATGTTATTCTACTAGGATTAGATAGGGAGGCTTAGTACGGGGTACGCCCGTGTGAGGTTTCTCACCGGAAACGGTCCTGAACAACTCCCGCTCGACCAAAAAGTCTGATGACTCCCGCTTTGGGACAATTGGAAATAATCGGTCGAGAACCAGCACGTATAGGTAGCACCCAACTGTAAAAAACCGTAAGCCCATCATGTATATTCTTCTATTGTGTGTTTTTGCATATGTTTGTTTAAATCACTTCCTAGTGTAAATGGTAGATAATAGAAAATTCTTTTACTAGTATCTTCCTATTTTTTCGAGTAGACATAAATGTATAGGTAGGGAATAAAGATCGATATACATTGTATGAATGTGATTTGTTTCCTCTATCTCTTTCACATGATATAGTTTTCAAATAAAATCTCAAGTATTGTTAGATTCCCTTGGCCATTAAGTTGATCATGGCCACATGTGACCTAAATCCTGAGAGATGACTCGGGTGATAAAAGTCATCTCTCATGGTGAGATGACTGATGGAATTAGAGACAAATGTTGATTGTCTCGATTTGAATGCAAACATCATGCCCCTCAAAGACTTGGATCTCTGGGGCACAACGGGGCAAAGTAAAATGAGGTGCAACTCATTATGATCGAGACCCATTCAAGGTCATGTAAGCTATGGGATGAAACTTAGTGAGATTATTTTCAAAAAATCACACACTTTTTTCCCAAACAAATGAGACTTTTACAAGGGAATCGTACTAATAATTGGAGAAGGCTTTTCTCATGCATTCCCATGTCATTTCTGTATACTGATTTGCTGTTTTCTCAATTTTTTCTCTTTTGAAGGTAAAAGAAAAAAGGATAAGCCCTTGAAGGGGGCTTATCCATTGGCTCCACACCATTATTAGACGAGATCTAGAGCGAGGATGGTGATGGAATAGTACCACGTAGATCACGCCTTGGAGGACCCTCCAACACTTGTGACCCTGAACTCCGAAGAAAGGATTGCTCATTTGGAGCGAGTCATTTCAAGGCTGAACAACAATATGGAGCGCCTCTTGGCGCTACTCGAAGCTCAAGCTATGGCTGCTACAGCTATCGCACCGGCAACTCAAGCACCTCATACTCTCCCTAGAACACTTCTAGTGAGCTACACTTTAGCCACCTCAACGCTGCCAATAATTATGACCATTATGGCTCTAGTGGCATCTGTTCCTTCTTTAGGTTCCTCGATGTCGATCCCAATCACTGCTACTCCTGCAGTCTCACTTGGCTCTTTAGTGTCGATGTTCATCTTGCCACCTATCCCTTTTGTCTTGCCTCTGGCATTCTTTGCGCCGACTAATGTTTTTGCGTCAAGACCTAAACCCTTCATGTTCCCGACTTCTCTCTCTCCAAATAGCTTCTCTTACCAAGCTCCACTAGGGCTTAAAAATGTCCCTTCTTCCTTCGGCCCAGTTACAGAGCGGGCCTATCGGCCCCACCAATTGCAGGCATAACTACCACTTGGGCGGGGGCTGAACAAGACCGCCGCCTCAAAAGGATCGAGGAGGCTATGAAGTCAATGCATGGATTGCGCCACCAAAGAGGGTTGAGTTATGAGGACCTTTGTCTCTTCTCCCAAATGTCGAGGCCACAGAAGTTCAAAGTCCCGAAATTCAAGAAGTACAATGGGATAAGGAATCCCATGGTGCACTTTCGCCTCTACTTGGCCAAGATGGACCCATACAAGGAGAATGTGAAGCTCATGATATAGACTTCCAAGAAAGTCTGAAGGAAAATGCTTTGGTTTGGTTTGCCAAGCTCAAGTCCACCAATGTGACTTCTTGGGAAAAGCCAACAAAAGCCTTTGTCAAGTACTACACCTACAACATTAAGTCGACACCTATCCACTTTTGATTTGGAAAGGACGATAATGAAGGAAGGACAATCATTCGGAGAGTCTATGAAAAAGTGAAAGGAGAAGGCGGCTGACATAAATCCTCCTATCCCAGAGATTAACCTCATGCGCAACTTCATCTACACTCTCAAAGAGCCATACTACCAGCATTTGATCGTTCATGTCAATGCGCGCTTCAACAACCTCATCCATGCTGGTGAATTCATACAGTATGGCATTCGCTTAGGGAGGATCAAGGCGCACGACTCTAAACAAGAAGTTGAGATTCAAAGAAAGTGGGAACCTCCAAGAAAGGGAAAGAACCCATCGTGAGCATGGTGTACCAGCTGTTATGACTGCTCTGGATCCAAATAGGAACCAAACCCAGGCATATCAGCTGGCTTAGGGGCAACCAAGGGCACAACGCTCAAGGAGTCAGTTCACCCCCTTCCCGTGTTTGTATCCAAGAGTTATTGGATAATGTTGCAGAAAGGTTGGATTGCTCCCGAGCCATGTCGTGCTGGTTACTGTGCGACCAATCCCAATGCTCATTGTGAATTTCATATGGACACCGCTGGACATTCTATGGAGATTTGCCCCGGACTTAGGCACATGATTCAAGACTTCATTGACATAGGAAAGTTAAAGTTTAACGCGGTACAATTGCCAAATGTCAGCGTGAACCCATTTTTGGTGCACACTTCGAGTTCCGAGCCATCAGTTGACATGATAGGCATGATGGAGATATGAGACCGGAACGACAAATTGGTTGCCACCTTTGATCAGATCGTCATCGACTATGTCCCAGTTGAGACCACCAAGGATATCCTTGTGATCAAACTTCCCACTCATTTTCCCTATGAGAGCAACAAGAGTTTGCCATAGGTCTATGAAGCTAAGATAGTGGGAGAGAAGAAGAATGAAGAAGTGATGGGAGTAACTCGATCTAGAAGGATCTCTGTAGGACGGGAAGCCCTTACCAACATAAATGATTTATGCAATCCAAGCTGAAATTTTCCTCCTTGGTCCTTGGAGTCAGTGGGACCGGCCGGACCTGACCTCAGTTATTAACATTTTGCCTGATGAGCCAGTGGCTTGAGAACCTCGTCGAAAAGGCCCCCATTTTTTTCATTCGAGAATCACTCGTGAGGTGAAGATGATTTCCAGAGAGTAGTCTAAAGAGTGCTCCATGATCCTGAAAACTATTAGGTCTGGTCGGACTTGACCTTAGGTGTTGACAATTCGCTTGACGAGTCGTCCGCTCGAGAAAGTTACTAGAAAGGGCCCTTTTTTCCACTTGGGAGTCTCTCGTGAGGTGAAGGTGATTTCTGGAGATCAGTTTAAAGAGTACTCCATGGTCCTAAGAACCCGGTCACGATTTGCTTGATAAGTCGGTGACTCAGGAGCCTTATTGGAAACTATTTGCGATTACTCGGGAGTGCTTTGGCTCATGCAGATGATTTGCAGAATGTGCTCCAAGGTGCTCTTCATCAGTTTGGCACTATGAGGGAGTTTTAGAGTCCCATATTGGATGCCTTTTAGTAGCCCAATGAACCGGCAGTGAATAGTACTGCTGGAAGTTGTCTGCTAGCTCGAGATCATGCATCGTTTGGACTCTTCGGTTACTCTCTAGGATCTGTGGAAACTCCTGAGACTTTCTGCACAATTGCACTCTGGTGCCATCTAATTGACCTTGTTGACCGAGCTATGCATAGTAATTAGAGGTCTGCCAGGCTATTTTCCGTGAGAGTTCTAGGGAGTCATAGACGGGAGCCTTGCTGATGGCCTCCCAAGAGCTGTCGAACCAAAATGGAATGTTGACAATGGAAAATGTCGATATCTTCAAATTGGGCTGCTTAGTTAATAGAGCTAATTCTTGGCCTAGAGATTCATCGGACTATCTTGTCCTTAAAGCCGTTTAAAGCTCCTGGCCTAATGACTTACACTGGTGCTTCTACCAACGATGTTGGGATATCGTTGGTTCATCGGTCTGCGATGTTGCTTACGCTTTTTCTCCACTTTTACCCTTCCGGAGGGTCTGAACCATACGCTCATCTCTCTCGTTCCCAAAACTCAGTCTCCTGAAACTACTTCACAATTTCGGCCGATTAGCGTGTGTAACTCAGTCTATAAAGTAATCTCCACCATCCTGATCAAGAGACTGCATATGTTCCTGCAACAGCACATCTCCTTCTTTCAATGTAGTTTCATCCTAGGAAAATGAGCAGCGGACAATTTGGTGATTCTTCGAGAAGTGTTCCAATCTTTTCGCTTAAAGAAAGGAAATCTCGGGGGGGGGGGGGGGTTGTTTAGGAGTAGTGGTGGTGGTGGTTCATAATCAAATTGGACCTCGAGAAAGCTTATGATAGCCTCGAATGGTCCTTTATCCGTAAAGTACTTTTCTATTTTGGTTTTTCTGAACAATGGATCAGTTGGATTCTTGCTTATGCCTCATCTACTACCATCTCGATATTATTCAATAAGGGATCTCTTCTACCATTTCAACCTTCCCAAGGTATCCAACAAGGCGATCCCAGCTCTCCATACATTTTAATACTTTGTATGGAGTACCTTGTAAATATGATCGAAGAGACAGTTGAAGCTCACAAATGGATAGGGGTAAAACCTGTAAGTGGATGCTTCCCAATGTCCCACATTCTATTTGCGAATGATATTCTCCTTATGGGTTCTTGATCGCTTTTGCAGTGAGTTGGGCATGAAGATTAACCTTATTAAATCTTGAATTCTCTTCTCCAAAAAGTCTTTCGGGGAAGTTCGTAGGAAGTTCACATCAGCATTCAATATCGGAATCTCAAGATTTCGGAAGATACTTAGGCTTTCCTATTGCTCTATCTAGCCACAAAGAAAGAGACTTCTCATTTGCGGTCGAATCAGTAAGCGAGAAGTTAGCCGGTTGGAAGTCACAGCTCCTATCCATGGTAGGGAGGGCTGTCTTGATCAACCCTGTTACGGCATCCATCCCGACCTACTATATGCAGTGCTCTTGCCTCCTTGCATTGATTACTTCCTCTCTAGACAAGCTCAACCGTGATTTTCTTTGGGGATCTTCACCTGAGAAAAAGAAGTTGCATCTAGTTAACTGGGCAGAGGTGACTAAACCAAAGAATTATGGTGAACTAAATTTGCCAAGAATGAAAATTCGTGATAAAGTTCTGGTTGATGGATTTGCTTCTAGAGCTGCCTCGACTGATGCTCCTTGAGGTCCTATGATACGAGACAAGTTCCAAACACACCGATCTGCTCAATTATGGAAAGGCACTAACTAATTGACGAGCCTTGAGAGTTGGGATGGAGGTGTAGGAAAAAGGGAGTAAAATGGATTGTTGACAATGGTGAGAGGATCAACTTTTGGCATGACGTATCGATTGGGGACACACCTCTAAGGTACTGTATTAGTCGTCTTCTACCACGAAATGAAGATCATCGTTTGGTGACCTCATTCATCTCCCTTTCTCGTGGTTGGAACTTCAATCAGCTCCCTTTCATTCTTCCTATTAATGTCCTACACTGTATTCGCGGTCTTTCATTGAGTTTCTTCCAAGTTTTTGAAGATGATATAGTATGGGCCCCTTCTCTAGATGGAACTTACAGCTCCAAATCTGCTTATCTCCTTGAGTTAGACTTCTTCAAACCCCCCTCACCCGACGAACGGTCCTGGATCTGGGGGTCACAGTCTTTGCCTCAAATCCAATACTTTATCTACTTTGTAGCTCGAGATAGACTTGCATTTGCCTCGTTGCTAGCCCGAAGAGGTGTACCGATAAATCCCACATGTGAAATCTGCTCATCGAGCACATAAACAATTGTGCATATCTTGAGAGATTGCTATAGTGCTCACTCCTTTTGGCAAAATTTGCTCATTCTTCCTGCGAAAAGAGGTTCTTCCTCAATACCTGTCAAGGAGATTAGATTCAACCTCGCTTCCTCTTAACCATCGAATCTAAATATCCCATGGAGAATCATATTCTCCTTTGCCATCTGGAATCTATGGAAGAAAAGAAACTCCCTCCTTTTGTCTTAGAAGCTCCTTCATGGTATTCTCGTCGAACATACGATATATCTCGCTGTAGAATTCTTTGCTTGCAGTTTCACAAAGCCATCTCTTGGAAAGATTTCGGTTTGTTGGACTCCACCCTCATGTGGGTTCTACAAATTGAATACTGATGGGTCTTCTATGGGGAACCCGGGTGTCGTGGGAGCTGGAGGAGTATTTAGGGGCTTCAATGGTTCATGGTTTCGAGGTTTCCACATGGACTTGCGCATAACCACTAGTGTTGTGGCGGAGCTGAATCCTCTCCAACAAGGCCTCAAGTTAGCAATAGACTGCAATATTCAAACACTCTATGTTGAACTTGATGCTAGAACTGTTCTTGAAAGGGTTTGAGGTGATCTTCCCACAGCATATATATCGAGAGGCTAATAAGTGTGCTGATGCAGTGGAGCATTTAGGAGGAACTCCGCCGGATGACTTAGCTATTTTATTTACTGTTCCTTCTAGTTGTTCTTCTAATTTTAATGGAGATATAACGGGGCTTGAGTCCCCAAGAATTGTGAACTCCTGAACTGTGGTAACTTAAGTCGTAATAATACTTTCAAGTTTACCAAAACAAAATATCTATAAGAAAATAAATAAATATTTTACATATATATCAACCTAAGAAGATTCAGCCCAATATAATCTTATTCTTCAAGAATATCAAACAAATCCCCATACCATGTATGGCTTGTCGTCACCCCAATATTAGTGGTCTGTGGATCAATATGTGTCAAGGAATTAAACTATTAATGAAGACACAACGAGGAACCAACCAATCCACGGAGCAACTAGACCGACACTATGTGGATCGACTACCCTCGGCTCGGTACTGGCTAAGCACAGGAAAGCTAAATGAACAGGTCAAGTGTGTCCAAGGCCACGCAAAGTGCAAGTTGATATATACTGTCTCAGCATTACAAGTAAGTAATGCTCCAGAGACTAAGGAGAGAATAAGGAATGTGATTTTAACACTGCTACCATCAAACCCTTAGGCCCTTTCGCCTAGAAATAAAGGTTTCTACTTGACAGGTGGATATTTTATTTCCCGATTTGACTTCTTCTGTCCCAATTTTTTTTGTTTTCATTCTTAGAACCTAAGTCAATGCCTAATTAATAAAATTAAGCGTAGGAAAAGGGAATTGATCCCCAAACCTCAATTGGACTTTCTATGTATTTCAAGCCGAGGCAGTGGAGAATGGATGAGCCTAAGCATAGGAGATGGGGCTCGCCACGATCCCACAGTCAAGATTGGGGCACTCGACGAGCTCCCGAGCCTTTGCTGCAGCTTGACGAATTGCAACCAGTCGAGGACTTGCTGAACCCTCAGTGAGCCCCTTATCCTATGCTCGGCCTCAAATACATAAGAAGTCCAATTGAGTTCTGGGATTCGATTCCTTTCTCCTCAGTCGCTGTTAACCCTCGGTTGGGGCTCGTCGAGTGCCCGAATCTTGGCTGTGGGATCGATCGTGGGCATCCCACGAGCATATTTTTGTTGGCATGGGCCTGCTGGCCTTTCTAGGTTGCTTAGGGTCAATCGGGGTTCCTGGACCTAATTCGGCCCATTTAGAATCAACCTTATCAGACCCATATGGAAAAAGGACCTCCCCCATTAACCAATGGTATCACTTCAACCTCATGTTCTAGATCATTATAATGGATTATTATCTTACACCCACTTAAGAAATATAATAAACATGCTTTGGACAAGAATCCTCTGATGAATGATCTCATGAGAAGTATTTGTATCACGTCTTTCTGTTTAATTAATTATTAAAAAATTTTAACGTGTGAATCATATGATTATCGTCCCTATCTTCCTTTTTCCATAGGGATCAAATTTTGGTAAACCACAACATTAGAGAGTTCTTTTTGTCACTATTCGTGATTATTGTCAGTCAACACTCACCAGTGAAATTCCAATTTGAGTGGTCTAAGAGTACATTTTCCAAGGCACGTAGAAGTACATGTCCACTAAATTGAAAAGATGCTACTCCCAACCAATTAAGACAGCATAAGTTCTTCTTTTCCCTCTATAAATACCAATCAGCTGTTTGAAATTCATACTTGTACCAGTTAATACATTTCCAACTCTTCCATTAATACCTTCCTAAATTTGAATATAGTGCAATAGTACTCTACATAGTACTATAATGGCTTCTCAAAGCATCAATCTTCCCGTCGCCAACTACTTTACCATCACGCTCTTCATCCTATTCATTCACGCCTCGTCCCGAGTCTTCTCCCGCCCCATCCTCACCGAGGATGAGCACATGTTGAAGAAACATGAAGAGTGGATGGGCCTACATGGGCGTGTTTATAAGGATATTGCTGAGAAAGATATACGGTTTAAAATTTTCAGAGAAAACGTCAAACTCATAGACACCTTCAATAATAACAATAGTAAGGGTTCCGATATTAAGCTGGGTGTAAATAAATTTGCTGACCTTACCAACGAGGAGTTCCGAGCTACATATACCGGGTATAAGAGGAAGGCCACAAACATGTCCAATTTGGAGGCAAAGCCATTTAGGTATGCAAACTTCACCGCAGCCCCGACTTCCCTCGACTGGAGAGCCAAAAAAGCAGTCACTTCTGTTAAGGATCAAGGAGATTGTGGTAAGCATATGTTTAATTCTTTTAATATTACATAATGCGGTCTAATAACTTAACTTATGTGATCCACTCTAATCATTCTGTGCCGATTTATTTTATTTTTTTACTTTTAATAACAAGGATATTTGGGTTTCTGTTTTACTATTTTTCACGATCATTTTTTTCGGTTATAAAATAGGCTCATGACTCATGAGTCTCGTATAAAGAAATGAAAAAAGATGTAAATAAAGAAATATGGATAATTCATTACCCCTTAAATCAACCCACGTTGGTTTTTATAGGAAATTTTGCTAATCATATCACATTACAAAAGTTGTAGGATCTACTTCTTCCTTTAATGGGACCATAGTCATACTCAACTTAATCGTTGAGATTAATCTGTTTTACTGTTAACCTTTTCTATTCTAGTAATTGGAAAAGGACAAAAAATTAAACCTTTGATTGTAGGATTTGCGCCTTTCCCAATATCCGTCGGAAGTCATTATTGGATATCGATATCTTTCGTAACCATGCACATCAGGATGTTGCTGGGCATTCTCGGCTGTGGGAGCGACGAGGGAATTACCATGCTCAAAACGGGCAAGCTGCTTTCGCTATCCACACAGGAGCTGGTGGACTGTGACACGAGCGAAAACGAGGGTTGTGAGGGCGGTCTCATGGACTATGCATTCAATTTCATCAAGCGGAACGGAGGCCTCACCATAGAAGCTAATTACCCCTATGAGGGGACCGACGGGAAGTGCAACAGCAAGGAGGCAGGAAACAAGGCCGCCAAAATCACAGGGTACGAGGACGTGCCCGCAAACAGTGAGAAGGCTTTGCTGCAGGCTGTGGCCAACCAGCCGGTTTCAGTTGCACTTGAGGGGGGCGGGTTCACGTTCCAGTTCTACTCAAGTGGTGTGTTCACCGGCTCATGCGGAACTGAGCTGGATCATGCGGTTACTGCAGTCGGGTACGGGGTGACCTCTGGTGGGACCAAGTACTGGCTCCTTAAGAATTCATGGGGGACAGGGTGGGGGGAGAAAGGGTATATGAGGATCCAGAGGGACGTGAGTTCAAAGGCTGGACTATGTGGTCTTGCTATGTTAGCCTCATACCCGACAGCATGAATAGGATGGGCCATAACTATAGATAATTAAGGTCTTGCGTACGTGAAGTCCGAATTGCTATGTTTACCTATAATTGTTAGCATATCCACTGCAATAATATTATATCCAGAAATTAATAGACAACATGTCTGATTAATTACTATAAGGTAATAAAGCGGTGAAGAAGTCAGCTAAGACTGAAATTAGTAAGATCAATGTACGTATAGGATTTTCATATAAAATATTGTTATGCTGTATCAAAGAAGTATAAGAATTAAGTTTGTGTAAGCATCTTCAATTACATGTAAAGTTTGTGTAAGCATCATTGCCCAGCAATAATGAATTTGCCCTTCCACATTATTGGATACCATTCTACAATAAAAACTAATGAAAGTAAATCTTGCTAAAATTGTACATATTCAGAATTATAAAAAAAAAGTATTTTTTTATTTTGGGTTACAAGAGATGCTCATGTGACTAGTAAAGATAAAGGAAAAGCTAAATAAAGGATAGGGAAAATTTAACTAACGAAAATTGAACCTGAAATTTCTTTATTCCTAATTGAAGGCATGTGCCACTATATTAGATGTCTTTTAATGATAAACTCTATTTTATTTTCGGTGAGAAAAAAAATCTTCCTTTTAACAGGGAAATCCTAATATACGGAAGTAGGCCCTAACTAATCCAGTTCGAACTCAATAAAAGATAAAACTGTCTCGATAATTGATCTTTTTCATTCACAAAATTCAAACCCGATATCTTATTATTTAAGAAGAACAAATGTCAAACTACTTGTATCAATTCATATTGGTTAAAAACTCTTTTTAAGATATATGCTATCTCCATCTTCCATATTTTATATATGCTTTCCTTTTGCACCGGAGGTTAAAGAAAAACCGATAGAAATCAATGAGCGGGTCAAGATTTTTATTATGGAACAGAAAATTTTTGGTAGGTCAGATTGGTCTCGTAGGTCATCTCTGCTTAGTTAAAGCGTTTACGAATGAAAATGGAAAACACAAATTGTTGAAGGTTCTTTCCATGTAAAATGATGACCAAAAGGACTGTCTTATCCCCGAAAAAAAAAATGATAAATGAAACCATATCCTTTTATGGTTATGGACATTTTCCAGTAGAAGCTTCTGAAAATTTCTCTGAGCCCCATGATTTTTTTCAATGCGTTCGTTGCTATTTGGAAATCATTAAGTCCCCACTAATTCAGTTAATTTTTTGATGACAAAGAATGTCCATATGTCTAATACAATAAAATTGAATTCCTAAATAACTAATAAAGAGATACGGGTAATTTTACTAGATATTGTACTTGAAATCTTTTGACTACCAGGTAAGGGTGTGCACCACTGTACTATACTCCCTTTTAATATGTTCCAGTTAACTTTATTTTCGATGAAATGTTCCAGTTAATTAATAATTTGGACCACACCACAATATACATCAATGTTCCCACTATATATTCAGCAAAAAAAAAAATGTTCCCACTATGTAAGTGGAGTTTATGGTAACTATGCTCATTTATGTCCAGAGGCTGCTGCTAAACAGCAAATGCATCATCACGTTTTGAAACGTTGATGGCTCTGCCCACTTTATTAATTCAATCAATGCCATTTCATCAAAATGGCAAGACCACTTATGCTGCTTAGCCCATGCTAGCTAATGTTTTATGAGTGGCATCAGATAAAACGAGCCGCCTCATTTCAGTCATCGAATCCTAGCGTCACAAATAAATTTTATTGGACTTTATAGGAGGCCATATGTGGTTTTCTGAATTTCTTTTTTATCTGCAAAAATAGATGAGTGGACAGACAAACTCGAAATTACGACGTCAAGGCAACTAATTCGAACTGTAACCACAAGGCCAACAAACCTTGATGATGGTAGGTCCTTAATAAACTCCATCCTAAAAGTATTAACAACCGTGCTGCTCTCTGAAATTTGCCTTGGCTTCACAATTCTCTGGACCGGAAAAATGCTCTTGTAGCTAAGACTGCTCAGATTTATATAAGAGAGTATTTTAGTAACAGATTGTAGACAATAGAAACCCTACTATCGAGAAAAATATAATGAGGCGAGTGCAATGATCTAATCAAGATGTCAACTTCGACAATCTCTTATGCTCACCCCCGAAATATTCAATTACTTAATTACTATAGAAACAAGAAACTTTTGAAGTGCCACTTAAGAGTTTTTTTTTTTTTGTGATGGGGAGGCATATATGGTTAATATAGAATATGAAAATTAAAATAGAAAGAATTTGGAAATTTCACTCAGAAAAATCAAACTCGAGACCTTTTGATTATGACCTTTTGATTATGAGTTAATGAATTCAGTTACAACACTAAAACCCTCTTCCTCTGAGCCATGAGCTAATTATCCATTCAAACATCTCATAGGGGAGAAATTAGATGGTTTGCCAACCAGATTTGTGGCAGATATGAATCTTGACAACCACCAATATCAAGTCGCATGTCAAATCTAACACGGAATAAAGAGGGAGAAGCAGGCACCATTCAGTAGTGGGAAAATATGTCTCATTATTTGACTAAGTGGAATAATTGGGCATCGCGGCCCCGAGTCTTCTTAGACGCACTCAATTGGCATGTTAATTGAAGCATATGATTTAATTTATTTATGAGGACTTACACCCACTTAAAATGTAAATTAAAGATCGCAGAGATTCCAATATAATGAAACCTCTTCAATCACTTTGAAATGATACAGGGTTGTCAGGCCTTCATATCCAATATACGCCGCTCGAGATTAGAGGTTAGCATAAGCCAATACGCTGGTGTGGGAAATTATAAATCAGTCCGGCTAAAAATTGTACCACATGTTAAAGGAATGACCAAAGGTTGCATTTGAGGAAAAAAAAAATTTTGAGGAGTGAGTTTCCTGTTGTCCCTTTATAGCTCATAAATTGTTTGTTCACGTCCGAAAGGAATAGAAAATAATACTATAAAGATTTTATGGAAACATAACTTATTCTTTTTTGGATTACATAAAAAGCTTTTAAGTCTAGCACGAAATTAAAATCACCTGACATATTTTCCCATTACACTGAATGGTGTCTGCCTTTCTCTATTTATTCCATGTTTTAACGGGGAGGGAAAAAAAATGGTAAATTGCACTGATGGTCCAAAATATTTTACAAATATTTCATTATGATCCAAAAAGTTTTTTTCGCTACATGATGGTACAAAATGTTTCAAAGTTGTTTCATGATGGTACAAACCGTCAATTGGCCCTAACGCCGTTAACATTTTGCTGACATGGCGCGTCCTATGTGTCACTTTTGTTACGTGGAACTAATCATAGTGCGCCACGTCATTTAAGAGAAAATAAAATTTTTAAAAGTCCAAAAAATACAAAATATAATTTAAAAATACAAAAAAAGAGTAAACATTTTGAAAAAAAATAAAAATATTTTTAAAATTTTGAAAATTTTAAAATTATTTTTTAAAAATATAAAAATTTTAAAATATTTTTAAAAATACAAAAAAACAAAAAAGAGTAAAAATTTAGAAAAAAAAATAAAAAAGTTATTTTAAAATTTTGAAAATTTTAAAATTATTTTTAAAAATTTTAATTTTTTTAAATTTTTTTAAAATTTTTTTAATAATTTTAATTTATAAAAAATTAAAATTTCCTATTAAATTTAAAATAATAAAAATTATTTTTAAAATTTTTTAAAATTTAAAATTCTTTTGAAAAGTTTTAAAATTTAAAATTATTTTTAAAAGTTTTAAAATTTTAAAATTTTAAAATTTTTAGAATTATTTAAAATTTTTCGACCACGTCAGCAAGGAGGTGACACGTAGTAGCCACGTCAGCGTCGGCTTGACGGCGTCAAGCTTGAGTTGATGGTTTGTACCATCATGAAACAACTTTGAAACATTTTGTACCATCATATAGCGAAAAAAACTTTTTGGACCATAATGAAATATTTTTAAAACATTTTAGACTATCAGTGCAATTTACCAAAAAAAAAGCAAAGAGATACTTTCCGGTTATGACAATTAAACTCATGACACTGAGCGACTCCTATTGACCATTGTATGTCAAACTCATTGAGATGGGCAAATCTATACTTACTATAAGCTAAAGGAGAGTCTCCCTTGGAACTCTGCTTTGTTTGACATGTTACACATATTAACAAATTGTTGGTTAGCTTATTTATTTCTTTAAAGCTTCTCCATGTTATTTTACATCTTGATATAAGTCCTTCTAAGTTCTAACTTTCCAACAAATATTTTTTTTCCTTTCCAAAGTTCCTCATAATGCTATCAACACGAGAAAAAGAACCTACCTAATATTTTACTCAACAAGTTATTTAGTTTTATGCAAGCATAATCCGAGTAGATTTGAAGGCTCCACATTTTCATTCTTTAAAAGTTTCTATTTATTTTACTCAACATGTGGAATGGGATACTGAAGCAGCTTGGATCGTTGCCATGAAGGGAAGAAAACTTGATGTCATAATTTGGAAGCTGGCGTGGTTATTTCTATATCTATGTTGTTTGGCAGGAAAGGAACTGCAGAATCTTTCAAAAGCTAGTTACTCCTGTTAGGCAGTTAATCAGTAGAGTAATTGCTTGTGTCAATGAGAGAGAGCTCTTGTTCTCCCCAATGTACAGAGTAAAATAGGTACTTGGCCCCATTGCTAGGCTTGAGAGTCGGTTTTGAGAGTTTGTTTTCTTGGATGAGTGTTACCATTGTAAGTATTGGTTTTGATTAATGGAATAGACGAAACAACACTTTATCCAAAATAAAAAAAAAAAAATTATAATATATTCAAAATAATTTGAATCCTCAAATACCATATTATAGTTCACATATTTGATAATTTAAATTATGGAGAAATATTAGTGAAGATCATGTTAGGAATAGTCAAATATAACCTATTCAAGAAAGTTAAAATAGGTTAAAATTTAATATTATTTTGAGTTTGAGATATAACTATTCATGAAAATAATTCGCAGCAATGAGCGAGATTTTTTTTTTTTTTAGTAGTAAGCTAGGGAGAGATCTAGAGATCTCTCCTTTAGCCATGTGTCATTATTCAATGAGGATTTTTGCAATGAAATAGTTTATAACTCCATGATTTCTTCTTTCTTCATAATAAATAGTAAGAAACTTTTTTAAATGGTTAAACGGTGGGATATATATATATATATATATATATATATATATATATATATATATATATATATATTAGGCTGTAGGGCCTTTAGGAGGGACAAGTGCTTATTCGTTGCATATCTATATTTGCATTCATATCAATATATCTGTCATACTCTCAGTATATACTATAAACACTTAAAATAGACTTAACGAATTTTAGTACTTTTTCCTCTATGAATTTTCTGAAGAATAAAATATTATTTTAATATACATTTCTTAAAGGCCATGTATATTACTATTAAAAAATTAAGATATTAATTTATTCAGATTTTACTTCATTTTCAATTTTACATAACTTGTCCATCCTCTATAAGAAATTCTTTCATATAGAATTATCTTTTACTTTTTCATATATATTTACTAAGTTGAATATATTAATACTCTTTTATATTTTCATTGACTTGAAAATTTATCACAAATAGTTATATCCTTGGATTGCACATATTTTATTATTATAAATTAATGTAATTTTATACGATATAATATTAATATAAAAAACAAACTAAATCTAAAAATTATTGCTGTAAGAGTTTAGATCCATGCATCGTACAGATGAATTAATCCAGTGTCCTTTTCTTTTTTATTTATTCATTAAATGGGGCTTTCGCTATGGAAATAAATTGCTTTCCGGAGTAGTATATCACATAGGCCGGTTAAGGCAGATGGGACTATCGCGGGATCTCAAATTGGGCTTTGCTAAGGTCCTCTCGAGGCCCATAAGGCCCTCACTGCTCCTTCTTGTGTTATGCTTCTCTTGGCAAGTCTAAGGACAAATATGTATTATAAGTTTATAACTACACAAAAATATAAATATAAATATAATAATAATAATATTCATAATAATGATTATAATAATAATAATAACAATAGCAGCAGCAACAACAACAACAATAATAATAATTATTATATTTTATTATTATTATTATTATTGTTGTTGTTGTTATTATTATAATAATCCACAATATACATATCACAAGAGTAGAGTTGCTCCATTTATTATTCATTAAACATATTGGTATAAATAATTAATTTCATTTTCTATAAAAATTTAATCAAATTTAATTTAATTTTCTCGAAATTTATATTCATTGAATAAAATCTATAAAAGTTAGGGAAAATGACACAGTGCATCACAGTTTGAAAACAATTTTCACAGTACATCATGTTTCGAAAAATTAACATGGTGCATCAAGAAAATTTTTAAAATTTTCACCGTGCATCATATCGTTACTCTTCCGTCCAAAATTGGATTGAATGGTGACATTACTACATTTTCAAAGACATGATTGCACAAAAGAAAACTTGAGGGATCAACGAAAAAAATGAAAAATGTTTTTTTTTAAAAAAGGGAAAATTGGGGGGTCGAGGGAGCCCCCGCCGGGAGTCGACCCCCCGATTGGGGTCGCCAGCCGGCTCAGACCAGGCCAACCACCCCAATCAGGGGGTCGATTACCAGCGGGGGTGCCGGGTGGCTAGCCGGGCTCCCTGATCAGCACCTCATTTTCCCTTTTTCAAAAAAAAAATTCAATTTATTTCATTTAAATCCCTTAAGTTTTCTTTTGTGCAATCATGTCCCTGAAAATGTAGTAACGTCACCATTCAATCCAATTTTGGACGGAAGAGTAATGATATGATGCACGGCGAAAATTTTCAAAATTTTCTTGATGCACCATGTTAATTTTTTGAAATATGATGTATTCTGAAAATTGATTTCAAACTATGATATGTGTTGGCATTTTCCCTAAAAGTTAACAATCTATAATATTTTAATAGATGCTCTACGTAGTTTTTGGTATATTAGCATTGCAAAAATTTAATTAGATATATACTTTTTACATCGAAATCTAACAATGAACAATTTCTTATGTGTTATAATTCATTTAGTTTTGTCATTATTTTCACAATGAGTTTTTTTTTAATGATTTCAGTAGTAATTCACATGTGAATTTTTTAACTATGGACAGTAGTTATCATTATAATATTTTATAGGTATCTCTAAATTTATATAAATTACATACTTATAAATATTATTGTAATATAAACATCGATTGGAAGGGATTAACCCCAGAAAAGTTTATTATATATTTATTTATTCATTTATTATGATACTTATTTAAAAACGAACTAAATAATTACATAATAATTGATTTAGTTATGCCAACATTTGTGATTTCCAATTGAAAGTATTGTGTGTTCATTATAGTCATCACTTGTAAAAGAATTAATAGTAACTAGTCGTCCGGCCAGCGCAACTACTTTTTGTTAATTTTTTTAAAATAAAATATTGTGAATAGTTTTGATACTTAACTATGTACAAAATGCAACTATAAAATTAAATATTCATTTATATATATATATATATGAGGAGATAAAAGTAGAATTTTGAAGCAAGGGTATTCCACATTTCGAATGTCTAATGAGTGGTAGGGACATGTTTTCTGTAAACTTGTGTAGGATGATGGTCATTGATATGTAATATTCATTTGTATTGAAGTGAAACTAATTCTGGCCAAAAAAGAAGAAATAAAACTAACTTAAAATTTTGGTGATCAAATGCGTTGCAAGAGTATTTTCTAGCATATAATATTCTTTCTTATGATAATATTCATATAGATAAAAATAGCAAAATAGTAAAGATGGAACATGGAGATGAATGATCAAAAGAAATCAATAGATGAAATCTTAGAATTGAAAATGCCATCAAATATCTCATTACTTCATCCATTTCACTCGACAAAGTGGAACCATGGACTACTTTTTATTATAAAAAACATCATAGTACATATTAAAATTTAGGAACCTAAAACTACATATAGTTATTGTTATTTTATTTTAGATAATAATGATCCGCCCTAAATTTTTCGATAAGAATGCTCCGTTTTTTTTCAAGTGTCAGCCATTTGATAGTGAAAGTTTAATGAGTCTCACCCGATTTACATTTGACTCAGATCGACTCAGTTTAGGGATTGTTTTCTTAATTAGCAATAAATTTTGGATTTTTGAGAATTTGAAGTAAATAGTAATTAGGATCTTTGAAATTTGAAAGAATTAGATGAATAGGAAGGAGAATGAATATATGATTGCAAATCGATTCACCATTCTAGCGAGATGTTCTTAATTATTTTTTTATTTGATGACAAAGTTCTTAATTAATTGTTTATTTTTCTTTGAGTGAAATAGGGAACCAGGAGTTTGAACCTTGTTATGCAATAGAGAACTAAGGCTTGACACTTACGACCATTTTATTAATCATGAGATGACACACGGTATAACCTTGTTGAACCTGTTTTTTCATTTTGCTATTATACATTATGTGTAGATTTTTTCCATAATTCTATTTTTCATACGTTAAGCTTACATATTTTAATTACGCATACACTTTTTAAATTTTTTAAAGCTACCGGAATACAAATTAATTTAATAAAAAAGCTTCAATTATAATATTCATGCTTCAAAATATTTTAGTACAAATTTGAATAGAATAAATATATCCACGATGCACTACCTATGCTCGTAGTAATAACAACAGCAACATCAGTACTAGTACAATAGTAATAATAGCATTAAATAAATAAATTTAGAAGAGGAAAATAAAACATAAATATGAATCTGTGGTTGACTTTAGCTAGCCGCAAGAAGCAAATACAGAGCTGAGTTTTTTTTTTTTTTTCGGTAGTTGAGTTTTTAAAAGTGGGAGTTGAGACATGATCAAAAATAGAACTTCATGGACAATTAGAGATGTAGCGATTCTTGAGAGAGCTGATTTAGTATAGTGACATTACCCTCGACTCAAAATTGAAACATTTCGAGACCAATTCTAACCAATGGTATTTTGCATTTTTTTTCCTACTAATCACGAGGACCTCCTTCCAAAGGTGAAGAAAAAGAAGAAATAGCATCCAGGTACTCAAAACTTAGGCTAAAACTAATAATGTGTTTTTTTCCCCCAACAAAATATGAAGAGATATATAAAATTTTGGGTTGTCAATTGTTTATTCTATTGATAATTATTTGTCATGCTTTTCTTCATCTCTCAATTCAAATAAAAACATACACTCATTACATCAATTTTTCTATATGAGAATGTAAGATGAACTTTTATTTTGTTGCTAGCGCTACAAGTTAGGTACACAGGGACAGACTTCTTCACCAAACGTGCATTTTAAATCAAGTGAGTTTATCTTATGTCAATTGAATCTAGTCTTATATGGAACTAATTATATAGTTGACTTCTCAGAATATTAAATAAGATGACGATATTGCAAATCTTTATTTTAGTGTTCTTAGGCAAGCCGCTATCATCTGCTGTTGATGCCAACTTAACAATAGAAGCATGCGTGGTGGTCATATAAATATTTGTCCTGTCACAGATATGTATTTCTTATAGATTTCGAACTGCATTCTCACGAACTGATAAAACATCACAATCGAACACGTATGATGGTTGTAGCTAAAACCAAAAGAAGTTCAGAATTCTAAAATGGTTTGACCTTTAGTGATGGAATTAAGTAGTGGGTTCTAGCAATAACTCATGAAAATCGAATTCAAAACCTTTTATTTCTGAATTGCTTTCTCGAAATATCTTTTTCTTTTGGGCCAGCTGATTTCGGCTTCTTTAATCAAGTGTATAATGAAAATAATATATTAGAATTCACCAGAGCGATCAGATAACCGCTTTGTGAGTAGGGATTTTCATCAGGAGAAAGATAGCAATAGTCCTAAAAGTTCGTGATTTTTTGAGTTTGAGTCCTATAATTTTGACAGCAAAAATTAGTCTAAAATATTTAGAAAAGTGATAGATTTGGCCCATTCCGTAGCCGATTGTTAATTGTCGCTGACATGGACATAACACCATTAAAAGAATCTTAGCTGATCGTTAGTTGGTACACATGGACCAACCATCGGGAGCCACTTCAATAATTCTTTAAAAAAAACCAATAATGAATCAAATAAAAAAGAAAAATGTAAAAAAAAAAAGAAACGTAAAAAGATTTGAAAATAAATAAAATTTAAAAATATATTAGCATTATTTATAAAATATTGAAAAAATATCGAAAAAAATCATAAAATGGAAAAATCATTTGAAATTTTTGTAAATTAAGAAAAAATATTTAAAAATAAAATACGAAAAATTCAGAAAAGGGAAAAATAATTGACATTTTTATAAAATAAGAAAAAAAATCGGGACTGGGTTGTAGGGTGAAGGACATGACAGGCAAGCCCTTCCAACCTCCCCCCCTCCTGGCGAGGTGGACGAGGGCTCTAATGCCTCCGACAACCTCTCCGTGAGGGAGGCGAGGCTACAAGGGCTCCCCCGTTCAGTCCTTCCTCCTCACTCCAACCCCATCGAGGCTGGGTCCTCCCTTTTCTAATTCATTTTAATTTTTTAATTTTTAATTTTTAATTTTTAATTTAATTTATTTTTTTATTTGTTATTTTTCTTTTGTTTTTGTATTTTTTTCCGATTCTTATTTGATTTTTATTTCAATTTAGTTAATTTCATAATTTTTTCTTATTTTACAAAAATGTCAAATTACTTTTTCATTTTCTGAGTTTTTTTGTATTTGCTTTCTAAATTTTTTTTCTTTTTTTTATAAATTATTCTTTTATGTTTCTGATTTTTTATTTTTTTGTATTTTATAAAATACGCCAAATTATTTTTAATTTTCAAATATTTTTTAGCTCTTTTATTTTTTCTTGTTTTATAAAAAATTTCAATTTATTTTTTCATTTTTCTGATTTTCTTGTATTTTTTTAAAAATTTTTTTTCTTATTTATAAAAATTTGAAATTTTTTTATTTTTTTCATATTTTATAAAAAAGCCAAAATATTTTTAAATTTATTTATTTTTAAGTCTTTTTACTTTTCTATTTTTTATTTTTTACATGTTTCTTTTTTTATTATATTTATTCTGGTTTTGTTATTTTTCTTAGATTTATTGACGTGGCGCGCGATGGTTGGTCCACGTGTACTGACTAACGACCAGTTGAGATTCTTTTAATGGTGTTATGTTCACGTCAGTGACTATTAACGGTCAGTTGCATAATGAACCAAATCTATCAATTTTCTAAACGATTTAGGACAGATTTTTGCAAAGTCAAACTTATAGGACTCTAATTTTAAAATCGCAAACTTTTAGAACCATTTTTATCTTTCTCCCAATATTCATGTGTTTCAATAAATGGATTTTTCGCACGTCCCAAAACCTTATTGGATGTTGACGGGTTTTGACCATTGGGTAAGGCAAAGGGTTTAGGAATGTTTTACCCTATACACTGCTAGAAAATGTGAATTTTATTCGACCCTTTCTAAAGGGTTTGAGTTTAGAAAGAATCTAACCGTCCCAAACTTTGACTATGAACATCCCTACTTTTGAGTGATAATTCCCTCTGGAATGTGGGAGAGCCATATTCTTAGCATTGCATTTATGGTTCTTTGATGTCATTGCCCCATCAAAAAGTACATCTTATAAAACAATAGGAATGGAAGAATAGATCCAAGGAAAATGATATTGAGAAATTTGACAAATTTGACAATGAAATTCATCTATACTATATGTAAAAGTACAATCCCTCTTAACGTATTTCTCCAACTTTTCTTCTCATTTCACCCCACTGAAAATAATGATATTATAATTTTGCTCTTGTACATAATTAAGACCAATCGCAACTTTTAATTCATCATGCCTTTTGACTAATAACGAATGTCCCATCACTCAAACAATAAAAGTGAAAGTAATTTCTTAAGAGACTTTTGCATCTCTTATGGCTAAATAAAATACACGTGCTAATTTTATATTTTATTGGAAAAATATTTTTTAGTATAAGCAAAAAAATTATAAAAAACTATAATCTATTTAACGATAAAATAAATGTAGTATAATTAATCATCATAGATGGCAGAATAAAAGAAATATACAATTTTATATTTTATATTTGAGAAAATATAATTGGACGGTGAAATGATGTGATTATGACCAAAAGGGACATGATCATTAGAAAAGTTGTATATACTCCCAGTATATATACATTCCAATTTTCCAAGAGACATTAAAAACTATTCAAACTTTCTCCTTCTTCCATTGAAATTCTTCTCCTTTAAGTTAATTGAAAAATCTCTCGAAAGTCTCGGTTTTCTTATTCGAAAATCTTGATGGTCGTGTTCCTACAAAATAAAAATGTATGTAATCTCTTATTAAAAAATGCATTTTCATTCTAATTTATAAGTTTCATCAATAGATAATATTTGAGTGTGTCAAGTTATCCTTCATCTATTGTTCTTCATAGGTCATACTTTTTCCTAGTAATATCATATGCCCTGTTTACTCGGAGAAAAATTTCTAACTTATTGAAAAATTTTCATAAAAAAAGAAATCATAAACTATGTATTTACTTACCTAAAACGAAAAATACCTTTTTGGGGAAAGAGACTTTTCTAATTCTCCAAATTCAAAATAATTTAGAAAAGTACTTTTAATAGTTTCCCAATTTTCTTCTCTTTGGAAGGTCTTTTATCAATTATTTTTTTATTTTATAGTTATATCAATTATCATCTCTTTAATTGGAATGTTTTTATTTGTTGTTAGATATTGAATATAACTTTAAAAATTCTCAATTTTGAATTGGTAAACATGATTTTTTAATTTTCTTTAGAGAACCAACATGAGTAGGTTTGAGTGGTTCAACGTTTGTTCCGCTTAAATAAAATTTCGAGTTCAAATCCTTGTGAATGTAGAAAATCCAAGTTATGAGAGCTTTACCCCTTAGTGGACCGACCCGACTCAACGGAATTAGTCAGGACCCAATTGGGCTTCATGATACCGAGGTTCACATCAAAAAAAATTTCTTTAGAGAAATAAAGGAGAAGAAAAGTAAAAAAATAAAATAAAGAAGACTTTTCTAAAAGTAAATAGGCTCATAGGTTCTCCCAATATTCCAACATTATTTGGTCATCTCTTGTCTCCCTCTTTCTAATTTTTCTACATATTCTTGATGCTATTTTATTTTTCTTGAGCCGTTTCAGCTATTTCAATCCATTTGTTATCTCATGTGGAAGAAGAAATTTCATTGTTATTTCACGTGTTTATATGATCTTGAATTTGTAATTGTCATTGAAGATAGGTCAATGAAGAGACAAGTATGTTCATCTTATATTGGTGTCCTAATTTCACAATTTCATTCAATTTTCTTCTCCTTTCTTCTACTTCTCAACCTCTCCACCAGAAGAGAGAGAGAGAGAGAGAGAGAGAAAGAATTATAGCCAGGAGTCAAAAAATTTCCTTTAAGAGGAAGGCTATAGAGGAAGAAAGAGAGAAGACAGAGACAACAACTTACCTTGATGAGGAAGGCTATAGAAGAAGGAAGAGAGACGAGGTTTGTGGGTTTTTTTTATAAAAAATATGTAACGACTTTGTTAATGGGGTTAATGAAGGAAAAATAATTAGCCTTTGATTTAAGTTAGCAAACTCTTATTGGTATTTCACTACAAAGCGTAATTTGTGTTGGTGAAGTATGATCATTTAATTTTTCTGTTACTATATTTTTACATATGTAGGTATGTGCGTGTGTTGCATGCGTACCATCTAAAAGTGTAGATCAGAGGTCGTATCCGAACTACATGTGGTGTGGCTGTGGCATATTCTTTTTCCAAGATTCTCAATAATTTGTATTATTAAGGTAACCACACAGCAATTAGTGAAAAATAATTATATAATTTTGAAAAGGTCAATTTGATAATATATTGCATTTGAAATGTTCCTATTCAAGAAGGGTCGTATTGCATGAGAAATGTTATATTTATGGTTTTATATCTAACCTCTAGTGGTATTACATATGTACGCTTGATTTTTAGCACCTCATCTTATAGTTTCTAAAATATTAGAATTTTTTTAAAAAATACCATATTCTTGTCTAATGTGGGGAAAGGAATATTACATATGTACGCATGAGAAATGTTCTGTTCATGTGCGTAATTGCTCTTGCTTTTGGAAGCAAACTCGATTATGGGATTAACAATGAACATTGCAATATTGTCTTTGACAAATTAATAAGCTACGATTATCTAAACAGATATGCATACATAATTTGCTAGGTATGCAATAAGGCTGCTAGATTAAATGTAGCATCAGGGCGCAATATTGCCTAGCAAATTATGCACGCATTTCCGTTTAGATAGGTGTAACTATTAATTTTTCAAAGACGATATTGCAATGTTTTAGACTGTTATTCCCATAATCAAGTTTGCTTCTGGGCATGAGGGCAATTACGCAGCGCGAAACGCGAGCTTGAGGGGTAGTCTATTATATCTGATTAACAATTTGACACGCATTGAAGAGAGGTTGTACTCCTCCCTTCTTATAAAAGTCAGTATATATTAAGCCTTAATTGCATTTTGCGGCCATTCCTTTGCTCTTCTATAACTGAGGGGATGCATTACTTAGGGTCTCTCAACCCTGAAATTGCACAAAGTTTCTATATTGCCGCATAGCACTGACATGATGAAAGAACATCCGGTTGAAAATCTCGAATTAAAGGAAGTGAATTTTATTAAGTAAGAATGCACCTCAGTTCGTTACTGTGTAAAAGGATCGATGTATCGGAAAAGAGTTCCCTCATCTATGGAAGATCGATGTATTAACCAAAATGAAAGCGAGATTGATATTTGATAATAGTGAACTACAGCTGAACAACAAATTTCTGCGTACAGATTTACATAACGGCGCAACTCCTCTGTGCGCAAATTGCCTAGCTTTGCAGCGGGTGCTCACAATGAACTTTATTACATTTGCGATTTACAAACGGCAGTTATTATATCTGATTAACAATTTGACACGCATTGAAGAGAGGTTGTACTCCTCCCTTCTTATAAAAGTCAGTATATATTAAGCCTTAATTGCATTTTGCGGCCATTCCTTTGCTCTTCTATAACTGAGGGGATGCAATTACTTAGGGTCTCTCAAACCCTGAAAATTGCACAAAGTTTCTATATTGCCGCATAGCACTGACATGATGAAAGAACATCCGGTTGAAAATCTCGAATTAAAGGAAGTGAATTTTATTAAGTAAGAATGCACCTCAGTTCGTTACTGTGTAAAAGGATCGATGTATCGGAAAAGAGTTCCCTCATCTATGGAAGATCGATGTATTAACCAAAATGAAAGCGAGATTGATATTTGATAATAGTGAACTACAGCTACAACAATCTGTCTCATCGCCTCCTCTGTGCGAAATTTCTTTGCGTTTCTCACCTATTACAGATTTACATAACGGCAAATGAGAGCAACTATGATTCTCTATATACAGTGAAGATTCGTTCTATAAGCTCGGTCACCAATATCATCCAAGATTGCCGTAGCTATAACTTCTGCAGAAATGACGGGTTGCAGCTTTGGGGAAAGAGAATGAACTTCTATGCCTGTATTTGCGAGACGAATCGATCTAATTTTGTTATTAAGAAAATGACGTCACCGGCAGAGCCTCTTCAAACGGACAGTTGGGCAAGTTTCTTCGCGGCCAAAAATGGGTTCGGCTAATCTGAGCCTGTCAGTAAAGGTCAAACTATGTCTACTGCCTCCTGATTCCTATCCCGGTACATCGAAAGAGAAAATCCGGTCAGTACCCGTTAAGCCTCTTAAGGAGGAGTCCCTAAGTGTATGAACATCTCTTACCTTATCCCAGAGGCCATCGGAGGCTAATATCAAGAACTCGTCATCAGTTGCGATTCGTAAGATTTTGGTTTCTGGTTCAGCTATTGCCCATTGCTTCAAATGCTTAACTCTAATGCGATGCCCCTCGACACAGATAAAGAACCTTGAATCCTTTACACACAGTTCCAATTATCTATGTATCCATCCTGCAGAGATTTGATACAAATTCATGTTAAACATTGCACATAAACGAAAGAATTTTATCATATTGACTTTCATTGCTCTAAGCAAAACTCACTCACCGGCTCCTCAATCCTCTCTCTTTCGCTTGCCACCAAAGCCTTGTGATCAGAAGTGACAGGCGAGTGCCTTTGCAGTTCCACCCCTCCTTAAAACTTTGCGACAGTCATCGGCATTTTACATGATCGTATCAAAGCGGTGACACAGCACAAACCTCCATCAACGTTCTCGTCCAGAAACTTTGCATGTGTTTCGAGGTAAATCTCTCTGACTGCCTCTTCAATGCTTGACATGCTTTGTTTTCTCATTTGCACTTATCCATATGCTCTGCAGCAAATTCAGGAGCTTTTGCTCCTCCATGACCATCGAAAAACTGAAGAAAGCCTGCAAGATTAGACGACCACAATTAGTCTGGAACCATTAGCACACATGCTCCAACTCCATCGGTGCCAAAAGATAAAAACTTACCTGATCACTATCCCCTTGGAGATCAAGAGCTGCAGAAGAAGTTTGAGTCTCGAGGATTTTCTGCGTCAATTGGTGATGCTGCCAAGCTTCTCCATCATCCATGCGTCCTCTTCATACCATACTTTCGGATGGATGGACGCAGGATTCGATTCTGGGACGGGCCGGCCGGGGAAGGGAATATCTAGCAGCAACCATTGGCGAGCAGAGCAACCTTTGAGTCTGTAGAGAGAGGCTTCCCTGACTGAATATGTATACGTAGCAAAAGGAAAAATTAAATCAACAGAAACCACAAATCAAAGGGATATTGAATATGCAAATATATCTAGACATTTATTGAAATAAAAGAGTCTAAAAGGTAAATGCACAGAACTTTAAAATCCGGACACAAATTGCAGAAAAAAAGCTTTCCAGATAGACTTAGATGTTCAATGCGGCGCACAATACAGTATCAAATCAGGAAATTACGATTCATCCACATTGTAGGTACAAACATCCGATTAAAAAAAAAAAAAGACACAGCAAAATCAATCAAAGAACAACTTCCTATATCTGTGTATAACTCAAGCTATCTTCCTGAAATATCACTGCTTATTGCAGAAGAAAATGGAAATCCGATCTTTGATGAAGGAGAGCCGTCGCATACACATTGGACAGGTCAATGCCTGTAAAAGACCAGAAAATCTCTTCCATCGAGAAAGGCACGCTGAAAATGCAAGGGCATATCGATTTATATATACAGAAAAAAAAAAGTCTCGATCGTAAAACAACATCCGGCAAATGTAATGATACCATGCTTGGATGTGGATGTTGGGTGTACATTTATACTTGAGTTGACATCAAGCAAGAAAGAACTGGTCATATTCACTGGATTTTTCAGCCGTCATCGTTCTGTTCTTGCCAATCACCTGAAAGTTTGGGAGAATCGTGACCTCAGGGAGACTGAGGCCAACTATCAGTTAGTAAGCGTGCACTTCTGCATTCTCACTATCTGAGTACTTACTCCTTATCAAAAATATGGGTGCTTTTGGCCACAAAAAATCCTTAATACGAAGCCAATAGATCCCAATGCAAGAGGATCCGGCGATGCTCTGCCGGTGAAACAGCTTCTCCAACAGAAGGTCTGGTAACCGGCTGAGAGAGAATTGGGGAAACGGAAGGGGAGAATCGTGGGGGAGCAATTTTTGCTGGGGGTATTTTTGCAAATGTTTGTAGTTTTTGATAGATTACAGTAGCCACATTACAGAGACGGTTACAAACCGAAGGTTCAGAATAGACGGACATGTCTTTAAAGTGCGAGAAGGCATGAAGGAAGCGGCAACAGAAAAGGTTGGTCGGAGAATGCCCCTTTTAAATAGTGAATGGGGGCAATATTGGAATAATATGAGGGTATTTTCGGAATTGAAATTTGGAAAAACAAATTGAGCAGCTTCACACTTTTAGATATAGTATAGATACAGATATAGATATATATTATGTGACAGGGATGTCAGAACAAAAATTTAAAAAAATATTACATTTACACACACTCTACATAGAAAAGAAGATTAAGTATAATTGTTCATTTAGTTTCAAGCTTATTTCTATTTTTGTAAAAAAAAAAATAGAATTATGAGCAATTGGATGAAACTTTTAAAATTTTCTTTTATCGATTTTCCTTTTGACTTTAAAAAATTCAGTCTTTTATATTCCGATTATCTTGACTTTGTTTCTATTCTTTGTTTGTTTTATTAATTAATTTATCGCCTTATTTTCATTTTATGGTACATTCCATTTCATTTTACATTTAGTGAAAACATAATACAATTTTATTTTTGTTTCGTCAATTATTTTGATGGACAGTTTGTTCAAAAATTCAACAATAAATATAACATTTTGATGATAAGTTTTTTCAAACATTAAATTTATAAGTAGAAAATATATGCATATCAAAATGAGCTTGGAAAGTTAGAGATTTATCATATGTTTCTTTTTAAATTGGCCATATTGATACATCAAGTTGGATATCATGCATGGAGCCTGCGTATTATGCAAAATAATATGGAAAAAATTAATTTGAAAAATTGAAGCACACAAAAAGAATTATATAATTTGAAAACTTGAGAAATTCAAAATATGCCACTTATATAATCAAATATATTATGCAAATATTTCACTGGAACATATTTTTTAATTAAAAATTAAACATCAAAATTTTAATAAACAATATGGAAAAATATTTAGAACTAAAAATTATTTATCAGTAATTCATAAATAATCTTCTTTATTATAAATTTATAAAACTCAAAATATTGAAAATACTTATTTAATTTATCTATTACACATAAAATTGTGGAGCTCACTCTTGTATTTCTTCACATTTACTTTCCCAAAATGCCATTTAGACTTTGAAAAATATGCATCTACATCTATATCCCTCTTAGTGTTTCTTGAATTGTAACCCTTTAAAATATAACCACACAGACCTTTTCATACAAACTTAAACTATATATACTAATGCCTCTTTCTAAATGCATCTTTTCATCAAGTGTCTCTCTTGAATGATAACAATTAAAAAAATACTTATTCTATGTACCTAATAAATTTTATTTTATATATCTAGAGTTAAGATATCTTGAAACTTCTCAATATGTCTTTGCACCAAATTGTGCCTTTAGATATATCCATAATTTTTTCAATTCCCCGATTTACCTCTCTTTTAAATTGTTAGGTCCTTTTTCACACTCTTTCACCCCGATTTATTTCCTGCCCAAAATCGAATTATCCCAACAAGATGACATATTTCTTTGATCTGCCCCTGTAATGACTAAAAGTCCAAACACTTTTACATCTAACCCTATTTCTCATTTTCAACTTGCTCCAGCCATCTAATCTCTCTATGCCAAGTTGTCACCTTTCTCTGCAATGCCCCAGTCGTCTGCACTTTGATGAACTTTTACAGTAAACTATTCTCCCTCGTCCTCCATCTACCTTTTTCCTTATCTAACTCTAATATTAGCGATGCGTCGTCTCTTCCCAACAATTTCTGACTTACTCTGCCAAAAAAAAAATTCTTTGACATTGCTAATATTGAGTGTGTTTTTCCACCCTTTGTGGGAGATTAATGTGAAAGCGGAATTACGTGTGCGAAAATGATAGATCTTGATAGATGGAGTAAAATATCATTGTTGTTGGGGAAGTCAAACATGAATTCAGTAAGTGCCTTTCCAAGTTGCCTTTTCGTATTGTTTCTCCAAATACTGCACTCCAACTAATTATATTTCAATTTTGCATCGGCCGACCCATGCGTCATATATAATAGTCCTTGAAAAATATATATCTAATCAGAGGAAAGAAAAACAAAATATGTGTCTTTCCATTTTACATCTCTTTTGTCGAAGTTTTGTTTAGAAAGTCTCTCTCTTCCAATAGTTTTTTTTTTTCATTTCAAAATTGACGTTTCAAAGTATAAAATCGAAATTTCACAACAATATTATAGTCAATATTACAGTCACCATCTCCCAGTGGACGATGTCCATCTCTCTCGAAGAATACAAGCTCCCGCTCTCTCCGTCCTTACGGTACTGCCCTTTAACCATGATACGAAACATCACACGTGATGCACAAACTAGAATTGGTTCTACAACTACATCTCCAGCCCCATATAATGATTACACCTACTAGACTGTCCTTTAGATAAATCTTTGCTGTTTTGGAAAAAAATTCTTTCACAAAACCTTTATTGCCAGTGACAGTGGAATTCTTAAAGAACTCGGACCAGAATCCTAACTACGTACATATTCTTCTTTTTTTTTTTCGATTACAAAGGAGGCCCATGGGTTTAGTGTATTAAAATAGAAATCTTAAATATCTAACAAAGGGGCACGAGTAGTCCCACTGGGTATCGAACCTGAGACCTCTTGATCACCAAACGAGAGGTGCGCCACTGTACTATTCTCTTTTTAGCGGTTAAAATTCGTTCAATTTTGCATGAGTCAAATTCTACTTTTGGGAGAAATGACTCTAAGCACTCGATTACCATTTTCTTCCCATAATTGTTTAGGTATTCATTTTTCCATATATATAATGCCTAGATCATCCCAATTGGCAATTGGATGAGGGACATGTGAATTCTTGAAATTAGGACATCAAAACTAAGTTCACTGCATCAAGAGAGGGTATAGCGCAGTGGCGCACTTCTCGTCTGGTGACCAATAGGTCCCAGGTTCGATACTCAGTGGAACTACTCATGATCCTTTATTAGATATTTAGGATTTTTATTTCAATATACTATATCCAAGGACCTTCCTTATAACCGAAAAAAAAAAAAAAAAAACTAAATTCACTGCCCAGTGAATCCACCGGCTTCATTTAAATGGCTTTAATTGCAATGACTTATTGTAATGACATATGGTCTAATAGATGTCGTTAGCACTGATCAAAATCAAGATTATGGTTCCTCTGCAATAGTGACTTTCATCTACTTTTTCACTTCTGAAATAGGCCATACTGCATGTTATTCCTATATATGTGTATTTTATACCCCTTTTACATCTACTCTGATGGTTTTTCCTTTTGTCATTATTGATGCTCTTTATTGCTTCTTTGTTCTCTATGTATTTTCCTCAGCTCTATTTTAGAAGGGTCATAGAGATAGGTTTGCTCTTTTCAATTCTTTTCCACTATCCTTTGGCCCACTGTGCACAAATATATGCAATGGACTTTTAGGCTATTTGGACTCCAATCCAAGAATAGAGAATTTCAAGAGATCCTATCCAATTTACTAAAAAAATAATGTCCAAACATCCATATAAAATATCTTGTACAACCCATGTGCCTCTCTACTAGTATATTAAAAAAATCATACTTTATTGAATATTTTCCTAAAAAAAGCACCTAATGAGAAAACTTTATAAATATTTTGTTAATTTTATCATAAAATATTTTTAAAGAATTAAAAAATAATTTTGTTAAAAATAATTAGAAATTTAAAAACACTCAGAAAACCAATAAAATCCCATCCTGCAATCCAAGCATTTTGAGTCGATTAAATCGGGCTCTTAGAACTCCAATTGCATTAAATCGGGCTCTTGATACTTCCATGAATACAAGTTTAAATCTCCCACTGTGCACAAATATATGCAATGGACTTTTAGGCTATTTGGACTCCAATCCAAGAATAGAGAATTTCAAGAGATCCTATCCAATTTACTAAAAAAATAATGTCCAATCATCCATATAAAATATCTTGTGCAACCCATGTGCCTCTCTACTAGTATATTAAAAAAATCATACTTTATTGAATATTTTCCTAAAAAAAGCACCTAATGAGAAAACTTTATAAATATTTTGTTAATTTTATCATAAAATATTTTTAAAGAATTAAAAAATAATTTTGTTAAAAATAATTAGAAATTTAAAAACACTCGGAAAACCAATAAAATCCCATCCTGCAATCCAAGCATTTTGAGTCGATTAAATCGGGCTCTTAGAACTCCAATTGCATTAAATCGGGCTCTTGATACTTCCGTGAATACAAGTTTAAATCTCCTTCAGAGAACTTTGATAATTTAATTTTGTGTAGTAAGATAGTGACTCTTCCACCCCTTACAACAATAAACTATGTTGATTCTCAGGTTAAATAAGCGTACGCCATTTTGAATCTTTATAAATACAATATTCAGTTTGTGAGCACTACCATCTCACAAGGTTTTAGTTCAAGTAATTGCGTGCAAAGGATAAGAAAGCAAAACATATAGTCCGTTAAAAGTAATTGATGGTATAAGAAGTATGATTCATGATTAATATCGATTTTGTAATTTTTCTACAAATATAATTTGAATCGACTTAACTATTTTTAATTTTGGTTATAAATTTTTTTTATTTAAATAAAAAATTTTATCAATTGATTTCAATGTTCCATTAGTAATTTAAAAGATAATTAAGCATGTGATATATGCTTAAGTTTTTAATGAAATTCAATTATGTAAATATTTTTTAGGATTTCGGTAATGTGTATTATAACTCGATCGGAAAAACTTGCACGTGTAAGTCTTCTAGTTAATATGAAAATGTGAAGGAAGATTGTAAGTAGAATACCTTCGAGTTTGCATGTGAAGTTAAACAAAGCAAGAAGGACTCAAATGAGATGCATTTTAGCAAGCACATAAAAAACTTTTATCTTATATTAAAAAATTTGCCATGCTGAAGACGGATTTTCAATGAGTATTTGTTAAATTAGTAGATGGGATTAAGGTTTTCTTCTTCTCTTTTTCAACATATTAACGGATTTTGGGCGATGATGAATTCTTAAAAGATACGACTTTGGAAGAAACGTCATTGTCCCAATTTATTTCATTTATTAACTTCATACATGCATATGCACACACATGTAAATGTTGTTCAATTATCCGACTACGTTTGAACTGAATTAGTTAGAGCCCATTGAGTTTTCGAATACTATGGTGCACCCCGATAAAAAAAGGTTGTTTCATTATATAGTTGGAGGCAAAGCATGATAGTCTTTTTCATTTTAACGATAAAAACCAAAGTGGGTTGATTCAGGTGTTTGGCGTAAGTTTCTCCCATAATTTTCATGGATATAATTCATTAAGGGGAATGGAGGGGAAGGGCAAGAATTTTAAGCTGAATGACTATATTGTCCTTCATGTGGACTCATTACGGAAGAGTTGGAAATATTTTGTCATTTTAGATCAAATCGAATTATTGGATAATTTTTCTCCTCCATTCAACCCCAAATCCTGGTTGAAAGAAAATTGGTTCTCGAAGGTGAAAGGAGGTAGTCACCGGCAGTAACCCCGACTGTAGTCACCGGCTACCTCACCAAGGGTGTGGCAGCCAGTGAGGCCCCCGCCTAGGATCCGATAGATGATGAGATTGAGGGAGGCACCGCTGATGAAAATTGGTGCTAATTTGAGTTATGAGGAGAGAGTCTCTTGCGAAAATGAATTCCTTTTATTTTGAAGAGAAATCACTTTTGCAACTTCTGTTATTACTTTTCGACCAAACTGAAAGTACATTCCAACTGACCAAAGTTTTGTCTAATCAAACATGAAAAAATGAGGCATTCACATTTCTATAGAATATTTTAATTGAAACAAGCAATCATATCAAATTATACCATGTTATTTCCTTATTAATACCACATGTAATTCGAATTCTTAGACGAAACACTTTTGGATTTAATTGTTTTTTGGGTGAATGGATATATTTAATTGTTGATAACAATAGTTGTGCTAGTAGAGGAACAAAAACAATATTAAAAGAAATGTTGGAGCTTACGTTGAAGAAAGCTACGTAACCAAGGTCCCATCAGTATCAGTAGATGTGCCAATTTCAGAATCATTCTATATGCATATGGCTTCCTAGTACTCATCATTTGGGCAATCGGTCTTGTTGTAGCACTCCCAAAAGCATTACTCGGCACCAAATCCGAGCAATATGGGAAAACTTCACTTGTGATTACGTGCTTCGTCTTGAACACATTCATGGTGGGAGGGGAGAATAAGCAGAGCACGACTTCATGATACCCTTCCACTAGAGCAACTTTGGTACCGTAAAGTGGCAGCAAGTCACCAGCTGGGTGGCCCATCTCTTCGGTGTAAATCTGTTTCTATTCTTCCATACGCGTGTTTGGGGACTCTCCATGACCCAGAGGTCCATGAACTTGTCATCCCGGCTCGGGAATAGAAGGCCGAGCTTCCCTTCATGGCTCACAAGTCTTGCGAGTGAGCAATGCTCCATCTCCAAATTCCGATATTGGTAGTGGAAATTTATCCAAAATCTCTCGATACATGTCGAATGAGAATATAGTACATTTATTTGAATCCAGCCAAGAAGTTATTCCCCCGACCATGACTGGATTCTTAGGACTGAAAACATATTCATAGGAATCCTTAACGTAGGCTAGCCGCTTCCACTTGCCGACCATTAAGTCAAAGATCTCGTAGCAAAACACCTTATGATTCTGACAATGCGGATCAGAGACCCTTAATATTTTGTAATGTAAATTGGTTCTAGACCTAACTACGACCATAGCAATCTTTAACGTGAAGTGCTTGGTTCTCGGGTTGGGGATCTTTATCCACTCTCTAGTGCTGGGCTTGCACAAGAAGTATTGAGGGATGTGAGGTTTGAGTTGGCTTGAGCCTTCATGCAAAGAAGTATCTTGCGATCGCACGCCTCAATCTTCACGGGACCTAGTAAGAAACTAAGGGAGAGGTCGAGGCCCCCAACATTTAACGGTATGAAACTAGACGAGTAAATGTTGTGTGTCATACCCTGGACGAAGTAAACAGCTATTGTCTCTGTCCGCATTGGATGGAAATTCTTGAATCTTGCCTCATAAGTAATATCATTCCATTTTTTGCTCACCACTCTGCACCTTCCCATGGTCTTCAGTGGCACTCGAGTCAAAATTTCAAAAACTATGTCATCATTCAACCCTTCATGCGCCATTTCCTTGCACTCACAAAAAAGAATGGTAGCTAGCGTGGAGGGAGAAGGGTGTTGAATTTTATTTTATTTTAGTGGTGAAAAGATTTTAAATTGTGAAGAGGTCTTAGTTTGTAGTAGGATATATATACAAAGATACAATATCGTTTTGGGAAAAAATTATATGAATCCAAGGAAAGTCGGGAAAGGAAAATAAGATTAAATTTGCGGTATTACATGTAAACAATATAAGTTCAAAAAGAATTCGAACTCAACTCAAAAACGTAATAACACAATGGCAAATAGTTGAAAGAGAATTTGAACTCGACTCGAAACTGTTATATGATAATTGTGAATATTAACAAGTATGAACATAGATATCGATATAAAAGGAAAGCAGAAAATTCAAATATTAATGAATTTTAGTGTTAGAGGCTAAAATTTATGATTAATTAATATATCTGGCTTAAAATGAATGTCTATAAATATTATCTTGTCTTTTAGTAAATAAAGTTATGGTTTACATGATTTATGAAATTAAGAGAACACAAGAGAATGAGAATTCGATGGCAGCAAATCAAATTTGAGGAGCCACATGTGAATGAGATGATCTACTACTACTTAATTCTCTCCTTTTTTTTCTGTTTGGGGTAAAAAGCGTATAAAATTATTGAATATAAAATCACGTGATTTAACCAATTTCCCAAAAAAGCCAAACATTTCAAATTTGAAAAATAAAATCATGTGATTTCATATTTTTTCCAAATCAAGCCAATTCATTAATTTTCAAAATTTAAGTGAGATTCGGGACAAAAATTAGAAGAAAAAAATAATGAATATAAGTAAAGCTCACAATGAAATATCATTACCCTATTAGTCGCGTGACGCACAACACTACTAGAAAAATCGGTTTTAACAAGGGAACTTGTCCCTCGGTAAAATTTTCTTGATAATATTTAAAAAGTTTTAAAAAATATCAAAAAATTTAAAATAAATTACTGTTGAGGAGTAAAATGGGATAAATCCCACATCGAAAAAGAAAAGGAAAATCCATGGGTTAATAAATGAGACTTGGGTACCACCACTTATCAGCTTGAGCTTTTAAGTGGATATGGGTCCGAGCCCGTATAAGCCCAATGGAAATTTAATTTGGTATCAGAGCGGGTTATGCTTCCGCATGCCTACGCGCGTATGCGCATTGACTCACAACACGCTAGGCCCAGTATGTCCGAGTGCAGCCAAAGTGTGCGCCTCGTGTTAGTCCCCCCTTGTCCGAGCACGGAAGAAGAGCCCGGCTCGAGGTCAATTGTTGAGGGCGGGTGTTTAAGGGCACGTGACAACGTGTAGGCAGAAATAGACCACACGTTGCACGTGAGGGCGGGTGTTGAGGAGTAAAAAATGGGATAAATCCCACATCGGAAAAGAAAAAGAATATCCATGGGTTTATATGAGACTTGGGTACCACCACTTATCAGCTTGAGCTTTTAAGTGGATATGGGCCTGAGCCCGTATAAGCCAAATGGAAATTTAATATGCCCCGTATAAGCACAATGGAAATTTAATATGGTATCAGAGCTTAGGTTACGCGTATGCGTGCCTACGCGCGTGTGCGCACCCATACCACGCCAGGCCCAGTATGTCGAGTGCAGCCAAGAGTGCGCCTCATGTTAGTGTCCCCCCTCGCTCGAGCACGGAAGATGAGCCCGGCTCGACCTCAATTGTTGAGGGCGGGTGTTTAAGGGCACGTGACAACGTGTAGGCAGAAATAGACCACACGTTGCACGTGAGAGCGGGTGTTGAAGAGTAAAATGGGATAAATCCCACATCGAAAAAGAAAAGGAAAATCCATGGGTTAATATATGAGACTTGGGTACCACCACTTATCAGCTTGAGCTTTTAAGTGGATATGGGCCCGAGCCCGTATAAGCCCAATGAAAATTTAATTTGGTATCAGAGCGGGTTATGCTTCCGCATGCCTACGCGCGTATGCGCATGGACTCACACCACGCCAGGCCCAGTATGTCCGAGTGCAGCCAAAGTGTGCGCCTCGTGTTAGTCCCCCCTTGTCCGAGCACGGAAGAAGAGCCCGGCTCGAGGTCAATTGTTGAGGGCGGGTGTTTAAGGGCACGTGACAACGTGTAGGCAGAAATAGACCACACGTTGCACGTGAGGGCGGGTGTTGAGGAGTAAAAAATGGGATAAATCCCACATCGGAAAAGAAAAAGAATATCCATGGGTTTATATGAGACTTGGGTACCACCACTTATCAGCTTGAGCTTTTAAGTGGATATGGGCCTGAGCCCGTATAAACCAAATGGAAATTTAATATGCCCCGTATAAGCCCAGTGGAAATTTAATAATTACCAAGGGAATCCCTCGGTAATACCGAGGCAATTACCAAGGGATTCATTTCCTTGGAAATATTAAAAAATAAAATAAATATTTAATAAATTAAATTAAATCCCTTGATAACAGACGGCCCGTGCTCCTTGTGGAAACGTCGCCGGGCTGGGCGCATTGAGGGATTATCAAAGGAATATTCCCTCGATAAAGCCTCGGTGTTTTACCTAGGCCTGATTTACCATGGCAAAGTTTCCCCCGGTATATCACCCGTTTTTGTAGTGTGTATTTTTCATATATTTATCTACTAGAATATTTTTAAGGTTATTCTTATAATTGAAACGTTTGTCTTTTGATAAATTTGTAATATAGTAGTATTATAAGAAAAAAAATAAAAATTATATTTATGGAAAAGAGAATTAAGATTCTCGATTTTTGAAAAGAGTGTTGCTACATATATCCTCCTAATAATTAACAAAATAAATTCTCCTAATTTAAAAGTTCTACTCACAATGACATGAATTATACTTTACACAACATCCAAGGGTTATGTGATATATTGAGAGTATTATTAGGCATATCTTTAGGAGGACTTAGCGTTTTTATTTTAAAATATACAAATATATATATATATATATATTACCATGTATTATAAGTAGTAGCAATTTTTTAGTGAAATTAAAAATCATATGGCATTAAAAAAGAATTTTTAATAAACTTTTAATCTTTCAAAGTGCTTGTTTCATATTTTGAAGTTGGTTTTTACTTTCAGTTTTTCTGTTATAATGTAATTTGTTGTCAATGACATTTTATTACTTTCCGTAGCTGACTCTTCCTTTTAATTTTTCATATCTTTAAGGGTTTTGGTTTTGTTAATCTCAACTTTTTATAGTGTGAATGGTGGGATGTTCTTGTTGTATGCCTTAATATTACAATATTGACACGCTGAGTGGTGGAGAGACAAGGGGAAGAACAGTTCAATATTAGCAAATTTAGTGTTTACCATTAATTTTAATTTTTTAATTTCAGCTTTGAATTTCAGTTAAACTAGTCTTTTTTGCCCACTCGTTGCGCGAGCTTAGTGAGAAAAAAAAGATGGGATAAAAATGATAAAATTTTTAAATTCATTAAAGTAGGTGAGAATAAAGAGATTGGATAGAAATGAAAAAAATATATATAATTTGATTTGAAACTCATGTATATGTTTTAATGCAGCATCGTGAACATACGCTTTATCATGAGTTGATAGTTTACGAAAAACGCTTACATGGAACGATTTCGTGAGAGATTAGCTTGAATTATATTATTTTTAGATTTGTTAATTTGAACCTGAGAGGTGAGAGGTCAATTTAGAGATGCTTTGTCCAGATTGAGGTCAGTATATTTCACCTTTTTCTTTTTATTAATTTCCTTTTTATTGCCAAGCAAAAGAAAATCCTTCTCATTAGTTATTTGAATTATAATCAATATATAATATAAAAATAACTAAAAATAATATATAATAAAAAAAGAAGTATGCCTATATGAAAAAGCTTCTCGTTGTGTCCTTGCCATGGACCAGTTTTTTATTTTTTAAGATAATATATATTTACTTTATTTTAAATTTTTAAAAAATTAATGGAAACTATTAGTAAACGGATGGGAAGCAAAAAACTTCATGAAAAACGAAATGAAAAATACACAACTGACTGAGTGTAGACACTTAAATTGGGTAAATAATTTCAAGTATCCCAATTGACTAAGTGTACACACTTAAAATGTTTTGAGGTTTTCTCAATTTTAGCTTATCCTTTAAAAATTTTCGGAGATAGCCTAATCTAATATTTCTGTTTCAAGTATAGCCCACCGTCACCATTAATTTTTTGTCCAAATTTGATGGAAATCTGAAGTGGCACTACTAGTGGGCACCACATTAATGTATTACAAATATATTTTCAATTTAACTATATAAAAATATATATATATATATATGTATATATATACCACCCACCGCTAGCCCTTGCTAGGGTTGGGACCGTTGGGTGCTATGCCAAGGGTGGTGGCCTCGTGGTTGACCACCACCCCCTTGGATGGGGTCGCTTGCGAGTTTTGAGTTCGCCGGCGACCTCATCCAAGGAGTAGTGGCCGCCGGTGAGGCCACCACCCCGAATTTTGCCGAGATTGGAAAACCATAATCTCGGCCAAAATTTCGCGGGTGGTGGCTGCCCCCGAGGCCACCACCTCGAAATTTTGCTCAAAGATTGGAAGATTATCAATGTCGGCCTCCACCATCGGCAGGGCACCCACCCTTGACAAGGGCTGGATGGGTGCTTTTACTATTTTAAAAATGTTTAATTTCTTAAATATTTTTTAATTAAATATGTATAATATATTCAGGTGGGCCCTGCTAGTTGCGCCACCTTAAGTTTTCGTCAAACTTGGATGGAAAATTGACGGTGGACTATATTTGAAATAAAAATGTTAGGTGAGATTGTCTCGGATAAACTAAGATTGAAAAAATCCCAAAATGTTGGACTACTTGAAGTTATTTCCCCACTTGAATTTATAATAATTTCCGGTTTTCATTATATATAGGAAAGCGGATAAAGTTGAGTTTTTTTCCTTCAATTAATCCTTCCTTTATTTACATCCTTCGATATCCTGTGTATACTTGTACATAAATTTTTTATTTTTATTTCTTTGTATCTGGTAAAGTTTAATCATTTTAATGATTTATAACCTATGCCAAGTGCAGTGTATTAAATTCTTTATATAATAGCTAAATACATTGTTTCATGTTACGTGGAAATTTAAGATAATTTAATTTGAAGTACAGATAATTGAAAAAATAAATATATAATTAAAATAGAAAAACCATAATTTAATATAAACATTAAATTAGTGAGAGGAGGAAAATAGAAGTGTGAGAAATTTTGCTGCAGAAAAAAATTGACGTGAGAAAACATGTAGGTGGTGAAGTTATAAAATTAATTAAGTTACAAGCTAATCTCAGAACGAATATCACAACTAAATAGTTTATAGAAGGGCATGTGTATAGAGTCTCACAACGAGTATCGAACTTGAAATTCTTAGTTATCGGACGAAGTCGTTCACCACTGCGCTATATCCACTTTGATAAATTGAATTAAATTGAATTGCTTTAAGAAATTGGAGGATGGACAATTTTGAAAGATGAAAATTATACCAATTTTTCCTTATCTATTACAAGTAGTACTGGTGGAAATAGCCAGTGCGTTTCCCAAATTTATTTTATAAAGAAACTAGATATTGAATTCATAATTTGATTGTAATTTCAAAATTCATTATAATCCTTTTTCTACTTTTGCTACCTTCCTATTTGGAATGAGACCACCTTAATATATTTCTCATTTTTATCACTATTAGGTATATATAAGCTATATCAAATTATTATAACGTAAAATCATTGAAGTAAAATTGATCTTTTTATAAAAATTAAATTTAAAGATAACATGGAAGCAGAGAAAACTTATGTAAATGAGATTATCACATAAATAGAATTATGAGGAATCAGTTTAGAAAATATTACATTGAGTTCTTTGACATGTCAAATTTTAAAATTGGATTAATCACCTATAAACCCCCAAATTAGGAATTCTTCCAATTACGACAGGTTGGGCCTCGATCTCAATCATGACCCTCTGATTGGGGTCTCTGGTGACCATAAAGGGCACCATCGATCCCCATAGGGGGAAGGTGACCGGAATCGAGGCTCATGGTCACCAGCGACCTCAATTGGGGGTGATGGATAGGATGGAGCCCCACTAGCCGGAATCGAGAGAACCCCTAATTTGGGGATTCTCATGTTTCCAGCTAGTAGGGCCTCGATCCCACCCTTGATTAGGATCATTGGCGCCCTCTGTGATCACCGGCGAGAGGTGGTGTCTGGGATCAAGGCCCCCACCACCAACCACTGCCCCACCTTTTATCCCCTTCAATTTTTTTTTATTCTCTAGAATATTTTTATTAAAAAAAAATTTTGTGTCCTCCTCAATAAATCATCATGAGTCACGTGGCATCGATAGTACACGTCAACAATTTTTGTTTATAATTAATAGAAAAGTTGAGGTCATGTTAAAATTATTAAATCGATAATTTGTGCATTTTTAAGTCAAGGAAAAAAGTTCATGCTAAAATTAATAAAATGTGAAAAATTCGTGTTTTTTTAGGTAATTAAATCTTTGAAATCTTAAAGGGTAAATTGCTCTGGGAGTACAAAAAGTTTTTGCAATGTAACACTTTGGTACAAAAAGAAAAAAATTGCTACAATATGGTACACAACGTTTAAAAAATGTTGCAATCAAGTGCATTTCGTCAATTTTGGCTAACAGCATTAGAAAATGCCGACGTGCTTGTTGACATTTGAAAGGGCACCTAACATGGCCAAACATTAAAATTAAATAAAAATTTTAAAAAATGAAAAATGATTTTCGAGAGGTCTCCCTCGACGACTAACCTTGGGTTAGGGCGCCACCCATCGACGACGCCACCCCCAAACCCGAGGTCGCAAGCAGGGGTTCCCTCACCCCGAATTTGGATCCCTAAAACTTTTTTTTCTTTGTCTTTTGAAACATAAATCGGAAAAGGGGGTGGGAGAATCCCCACCGGCCATCCACCTTCCGAGGAAAGTCACCGGTGGGGACTCCCCCACTCCCTTCTCCGGTCTTGCTTCCATTTAGAATATATATATATATATATATATATATATATATATATATTCTACATCAATCCTAGCAACAGACTTCTGATCTTGTATTTTTTTCTATTAGCTATATTTGACTAAAAATCACGTGTTGCTTCTTACCTGCTACTTGATGGGTTTGTGATGAATCATTCTTTGGGGGTCTCTATGTGCTCTATTGGTTTGTGTGTGGAAATGAAGAAACAGAGAGGGAGAGGACTCATCAAGATGGAGAAACGGAGAGATTCATGGAGACGAGGACTCATGGAGATGGAGAAACAAAGGGGGAGAGAGACAGGGACCATGGATGTGGTATTGATGCGATTCCCGCCAAGAATGACGAGACCCGATAACTAAAGGAACCTAAGATCGTTCCACGATTAGATTTGATTGACAAACTTTTGACCAATTGTTTACGACATAAACAAGAACCTTGGTATAACTGACATCAACCCGTTATTTATTGCGAAACAAGAATCTTGGTATATAGGAAGACGTCACAAACGGTGATGGAAAGCCGTTTGATAAATCGATGAAGACGCCACAAACGGTGGTGGAAAGCCGTTTGATAAGTCGATGATGAACGCCACGGAAATTTTTGATAAGTTCAAATTAGTTCTTTAAGAACCAAAGAGAATACTCTCACAATTTTCTGAATATTCCTTCCTATTAAAAATTCACTAAGATGAATATATATAGACATAAACTAATCATAATCTGGCCATATCTCCTCCTATAGATAAGAAAAATAAAACCTAAAATATCGATAGAGATATGACATAATCTATAAAAATATGCAATTTAAATATCCCGAGAATATCTCCATGAAATTTAAACTTTAAACAAATCTGATGATATCTTCTCTTGATTTTCAAATATTCTAGAAACTTCCTCAAACACTTGTTGAATTTAGCCTTGTCTAGAATCTTCTATAACTTGAATCATGTTGATGGATCTTTGTTGATCATGTGGTTCATGTCCAATGGGCCTCCACGAATTTGCTTGAGCCCAAACTTCTTGAATCAGACCGTTGAGTTCGTCTTTAAACTTTTTTGCTCGTGCTCGCGTAATCGGTCCAATTGGAACTTGAACTAGATCCCTTGAAGTCGTGCTACGATTTGCATCGGGTATTCAATACCACCGCCCTTGCTCGCTCTTTGACGCCACTGTCGCTGCACCACCCATGGCGATCAAGAACATATATGTCAAGGGGAATCTTTGGAAACCTTTTAATTTTTATTTATAATTTAGAATTTATTTTTCTTTATTATATTATTTTAATTATATTTCAAAACTTTTTTATTTCAATGTTTGGACACATCAGATGCCCCTTGAAATGTCAGCATCCATATCAGTATTTCCTAACGCCGTCAGTCTAAAATTGACGGAATGCACTTGATTGGGACATTTTGTAAACGTAGTCTACCAAATTGTAGGAATGTTTTCTTTTTGTACCAAAGTGTTATAGTTCAAAAAAATTTTGTATTCTCGGAGTAATTTACCCAATTTTAAAATCAAAAGTTAATCAAATAAATCTAATTCAGAATTTACTATTGATAAAGGCCTATAACTCTTTTCGTAATATTTAATGAGGGAGATACTAGAGTATAAAAAATACAATTAGGAATGGAATATTAACATTAGAATAAAATAAAATCAAAATTCAAGGATCAGTTTATGGAGTTAGACAACATAAAAAGGCATGTAAAATTACTTACAAAAAAAGGAATGTAAAATTGGATTTTTCTATCCGATGCCCTTATCAGTCAATTATTACTTACTATATTGGTTCAAATGTTCATTTATTGAGCATATTTGATTTTTTCAATACCTTATTAACCCTTTTTCTTTAATCTTGGAAATATTTCACCTCTAATAAATTTCCTCTTTCTACATATTAATTTTCTACCCCCGCCTTACTTTGTATAAGATTTTGATGTGAGTTACTTTTAAAATTAATAATCTTGATGCGAATTTCTTTGCGAAATTAATAAAAATAAATATTTTAAAAAATTTATTAGTTTAGGTTTATACTTATTCATACGTAAATTATATTTATAAATGCTTGGTCATAGTATTATATACTCATACTCCATAAATTGTATTTAGAAATTATATAAAGAAAATAAATACTATATTTCAAATCTTTTGAATAAAGAAAGTTTATTATGTGAGAGTTTTATCATTTAACAGGTCAATTCAGTACTAACTGTTTAGTCGGGGCCCATTGAAAAGTTTATGATACTAGGGTGCATACCCTAAAAAACTATATATATTTATTTGGGGGCATTTCTGTTGTAGCTTAGCCCCAATTTTCTTGGGACTAAACTGCTATTTATAATCAGAGAGAGTCTCAATTCTTGCAACTGATAGCAATTTTTCTGTTCCGTCTTTGGTTTGGTTTCTTTCATTTCAAGGACAGCGTCCCTTTCCCAGCAGTCAAACCTCTTCCCCCTCCCCCTCTCTCTCATCTCACACAGAGACTGAGAAGAAGCCCTTTTGTCTCTCTCTTTGTCTCTTCAATATATTCATTCGGAATCCCCAGAGACCAGAGGGGACACAGCTCAAATCTTCGTCGACCAAAAAAGCTTAAACAAAGCCTCCTTCTGATCTGATCTCTTCCTCCGAGACCCACAGACATATTTAGTTCTGCTCCCAACGACATCACGAGGGCACATCTCGATAGCCCAGAAAGGAAAGGACAAGGAAGATGTTTTTCAAGACCCTAAGGAAGAAAATGTGGGTTTTTTCTCACTGATAATTTTACCCCCTTGCGTCCATTTGATTACAAACAAATCCTCCCAGAAAAGCCCTTGTTTTTGCTCCTTTTTTGTCCTCTAAATGGAAGGTGTATCAGTGGTCTTGTCCGGCACCATCATCCTCCTTCCTGCAACCAATCACCAGACTTTCCCTCTCCACAAGCTCTCCTTCTGGTTTGCTCCCACCAACCGTCCACCTGGTCGCTAAGGTGGCAAACAGAGTGTTGACAGTGTCCTTCCAAGAACTGTACCAGGTTAAGTCTCATCTCTCATGTCATGTCGGCTTGGTCGACTGTTGTTGGGTTCATGTCCACTCTTAAGTTTAGAGGTCTTATTTCCTGTTGACATTCGAGTGCAGGTGGCAGCCTATCCGGCTTCGAGTTATTAAGCTCAGCAATCATCTCTTCTTTACAGGTCAGAACGACGCTTAGAAAGATCGCATCTTTTAGCCTCTGTATCGAGTACTGGTGCATCATATTGTCCGCATCAGTTGTACGAAAGGATTTACATCCGATGCAATAGAAGGAATCGGAGTTGGGAGTTGATGAACGAGGATACGTGGCTTTCTTGTATTGTTATTCGGTGATCGAGTTTAGTCCTGTACTGGAAACAGAGCTTGCCGGCACATTGAGCTCTAATAGGAAAGTTTGGTCTAAAGTCCGGAAATTATCTCCTTGGAAAAGATTGCATCTTTCGATGGATACGAATGCCTGCGGATCGAACGGTTCATTCGGGGCGGGTTGTTTCGACCCAGTGGGTCCATTTCCGTGTGATTTCGGTGGACGGAACATGGCTTCACGAGGCGGATCATCAGCAAAGTCTCAGTCACTGGTGTTGGACAGTGAGAAGGGAGAGCTCGTGAAGGCTCCAGTAAGAGTGGCGAAGAAGAATGTATCAGAGGCTAAGGCCAAGTTGGCTCTGAAGAACCACAGCGAGGCTGAGCGGAGGAGGAGGCAGAGAATCAATGCCCATCTGCCACACTTCGGGATCTCGTGCCCTCCACCGATAAGGTCTCTCTTTACACCTCCTTAATTAGTTAAAAGCCTATACATATGTTCTGTTACACTATCTCTGCATTTTGAATAAGCTAACAGTCTGCTTGAGCCGTAAGATAAATAGCGACGACTTCCTTGTTCAGCTCTGAACATGTACGTTTTTTGGCATCATTTATAGATCAAACTTGTATATAAAATAGCTAAAATTTTGAATTAATTCACATCATTAACTTGGTAAGTCAGGCTTCTCTCGTTAATCTTATTGCCAATCCGTCGTAATTGTAAGATACACAAATGACCTTTGAGTTCTGCAACCGACAAATGTTCCTTTCTGTGAACTCTCTCCAAGTCTTTGACATTATAACTGCTCTTGATAACACCCAATCTGTTCTGGAGATGCAATGTAAATTGAACTAAATCGACCAATCGAGAAAGAAGCTGTATTGATCTCTACTATATAAACATTCAGCAGCTCTAAATTAAATTGGCATTTTTGTTGGTAGTAAAGGTTTCAACTTTCTATTGTTTGGTTTATTTTTTTGTCATTTTTTTTAATGCTAAGCTAAGAAGGTTTCTTATCCACAAAGTCAAATAATATTTTTATTGGCAAACTGCTGTCAGCGACCTCATGCTTGATTATATTAAAGAGGAAGTCCCCCTTGAAAACCATATGTTTGTTTAGAATTGGTTTTTAATTTGATTGTCGGCATAAGAACATTATTTTATTGGTTATTTTATGCTAACAATTGCATTTAGATTACAGGTCCCGGCAAGGCATTGCATCATGGACCCCATCATTGAGTTTTTTCCTTATTTATTGGTTGAATGTGAGTTTGATGGAATTAATAACTTAATCATGAGATTATTTTGAAGTTTTCTTCTTCTGTGTTTTTTCCACAGAATTTTGAGTTTGTTCTTTCGGTATAGTCATCGCTTCTTTGAGCAGAAAAAATACATGACAAAACATTGATTCTCAACATCCATGTTGTTGGCTCTGGAAATTCATGTCTTCTATGAATGTGAATATACATTGACAGCAGCACGATGTTCGCCAAAATTTAATAGATATAGATATAGTCTGTTTTTGACAGCGGTCATGTTTTCCATATGATTTTTAGATGGACAAAGCAACATTGCTTGCAGAGGTCATAAACCAAGTGAAAGTGCAAAAGAAGACTGCCTTAGAATCCATCAGAGGCCTGCTCATCCCCTTGGATTCCGAAGAATTAACGGTTGAGACGTGCGACGATATTTATCAACATGCCACTGTTTCTTTCAGGGCGTCACTCTGCTGCAAGTACCGACCTGATCTATTCGCTGATCTCAGACAGGCCGTCAGTTCCCTTGGCACGATGAAGCTCATGAAGGCAGAGATTTCAACCCTTGAGGATTGGTTGAAGATTGTGTTCTTATTCACAAGCTGCAGGGATGAACCAAGAAGCGCTCATGGAATTCTCTCGAGTTCGATTTATAGATCATTGAGTTCTGTCCTTGATAAGGCGCCTGCATCACTTGAATACTCTCCCAAAGTAGCACCTTCGAGAAAGAGGCAGAAGGTTTCATAGTTCGAGTCCTCGAGTTCATCTATGTGAATATTCAATACGGTCGGCGCCGGAGCACTGTTAAAATTTGTATACATCCCTTTCAGTTGCTTATATAAATCTCTCATTCTACCTCTGTAATCAGTCCCGGCATCCGTCAAGCTAAGATTTCGCCCCATTTCGATCCGCATTCCTATTCTTGTTCCCTCATAATATTTTCAAGGGTCAAACTCATATCTAGTATCTTTGGTACCTCTAAACACTCTTCATTAGACATCGAAAACAAAAACAAACCGAAAATTGTTGTTATCGGTGGTGGGTTCTTGTGAATTGAAGCTAGGTTTTGAATGTGAATGTATAATGTTTTCCTGTCATCAGAAAGAAAGTCTTGGTTATGAAGCATCTCTGAAAGAAACATTGTACTCTTGTACTTTGTGAAAAAGGATCTGCATAATATATATGAAGCTGTTCGATTTTGTCTCGATCAGACGAGCATATGAAACCCATTGATTCAGATCAAACACTTCAACCTTTCAGTTTTAGGTCTAGTGCGAATGTCTCTTCATTGAATCCTCTAATGTGTGAGATTGTATCTAATTATAGTTTAATCTATTAATGTAAATAATTAATATAAATTTTTTATTCAAATCTATCTTATGTATAAAAGTTATTAGAAATTATACGTATATTTTCAAATAATTTTGTTTATGGCTAACTTTAACTTTTCATTAAGATAACTAATTTTGGTAATAAAGTGTTTCAAATTTGGAACCAAAGAAGAGAAAATGCTTTCTTTTGTTTTTTTGTTAATCAATGCATCGAGTTCAAGTCTTTATAAATGCAAAAAATTCATATTATGAGAGCTTTACCATTTAGTGAGTTGACCCAGCTCCACTGGATTAGTCAAGTCCCAATTAGATTTCCGAATACGAAGATTCACACCAAAAAAATAGGCCACAAAATAATTGGTCGCTAGATGTTAGTGACAAAAGAATTATTTTGTCACTAGCAATCACATAAAGTCACGTGGCTAAAATTCACAATTGTCACTAAAATGTAGAGTGATATCATAGACAGTAGCTTTTCATCAAAAAAACATAGATAGTAGCTAAAAAATGATTTAACGACTGATGTATTTATAACTCTGTACCCTAAAGCCCGAAAATACGAGTTTATTTCTAATTCATTACTAGTGAAAGATACATCATATGGCAATCTTTGGACTTTGTGTAAATTTGTCATAGCCTTTAAAAATTGCATAGAAAAACATGATCTAATATTTTTATTTTAAATATGGCACGTCGTCATTTTCTAATCAAAATTTAACGGTTTTGTTGATATGACGTGCAAAGATTGGGTCCAACCGAGTGGTCATGTGTGTTTCATTTTACCAAGTAGGTTCGCTAGGTCGAAAAATCCGTCAATTTTGGATGAAAAATCACAACCTCCCCTTAGGATTTTCATTTCATTGTACTAGGGTCATGGCCTCATTGTAACCGTGTCCCTTTATTAGATATTTAGAATTTTCATTTTATTGTACTAGCCCATAGCCTCTCATGTAACGAAAACAAAAAAAAACAAAATATTCAAAAGTTATGCTATATGATGTATTTATTTTCCTCAAAATGAATTGGCGATAAAAACATATTTTCACTAAAACTTAACCAAATTTGCTAGAACTTGTGCCTAATTCACTTAAAAGTTAATTCTATCACCGTAGTATTTTATCACTGGTCATTATTTGACTTTTTGTTACCAAAATATGTCATCGGACAAAACAAATTTTCTGACCATAATTTATATTAGATTAACTTAATTAACCGATCTATGTAATAAATCTCAAATTATAAACCCTAAACTCTAAAATCTTAAGTTCTAACTAATAAATTGTAAATCAAGTTCTAAATAACAAATTCTAAACCCCAAAGCATTAGAATCCTAAGAATCATATACCTAAAATCATAAAACCTTAAAATCATAAAATGAATTTGGAGTATCTGATTGCAGTAGGATCTCTTATTTTAGGTTCATGGGATTCAAAATTTCATATTTTAGGATTATTTTTTACAATTAATTTTTTTACTGTAATTATATCATGTAATTAAATTATCATAAATTATATTTTGTTAGACTTGATAGGGTTGTTACCAATAAAAATAATAATAAATGATGGGTATGTTTGACATTGAAAATATAGGTTTGTGATCATTAATGACAGCTACAAATATATTTATGACAAATCATAATTGCTTATTCGATGCCCTTAGGTTGCGTTTGGTCGTTGGGATATGGATTGGGATTAGAATATCGAAATCCTTATTGGTGTTGACAAGAAAGGGATAACGTGAGATATAATTATTAAGAGACTAATCCCATTTAGGGGGTCAAATAAGGGTGGATTGAGATTAATAGTTGTGTCGAAAGATAGAAATGCCCTATCCTAACATTAAAATTGCCAAAATTGTCACTACATTTTTTTTTGTGCGTTGAAACCAAAAGATTGAAAGGGACGACAGTGACCAAACTCCAGCCATCACCGCCTAATTGGGGTTGTCGACGACCTCGTCTCGACAGTGGTTGCCAGCGTCGAGCCTCCACCGCCCTGGATTTCTCCTCCTCTCCCTCCCCTCAAAGAGAGAAGGAGGAGGGAGAGAGGAGCGGTGGTGGCCAGAGGCTAACCACCATTGCCCTAATCAAGCCAGTGACCTCTAATGCCACCGCCAACCTTGATTGGGACGGCCGCCCCTCTCTCCCTGCTCCCTCTCTCTTTTCAATGGAGAGAGAGAGAGAGAGAGACAAATCACAAGCAGTAGAGATTTGATGCCGGCCTCCACCGAGGTCACCGACGACCTTGCCTGGCAGTGATGGCCGACGTCAGACTACCGTCGTCCTTGCCTCAATTTTTAGATTAGGTTTTGCACGTTCTTTTTTTAATTATTATTTTAATTCTAAAATGGGTTTTAATTTTTTAAGCTTATTTCACATATGAAAAATAAAAAAATTATTTACTTTTAGGATATTTTGGTCATTTTTCACATATATCCTTATTCTAAACTTTGGTTTTACAACAAACACATGATTAGGATATTGACTATCCTTAGGATTTAAATTGATCCCGTCCCAATTTAAATCACATCCTTAACCCGCCGACCAAATATAGCCAGGGTATACAGGTTAGAAAAACCCATATTATATTCACAACTTCCATCACTACTTTGACTCTTTTTTTTTAATGAATATACTCTGACTAGCTAAAAAATGCCACGTCAAAAAATGCTAACAGAATCAGCAAAAATTGACGGAATGCATTTGATTGTACCATCGGTGAAACTTTGCAAAAGTTTTTGTATCAATTGTGCAATTTTCCCTTATAATGAGGAGTCTAACATTTTGTTTGATTTCAAAGTTAAAATCACAAAAATTTTAATTTTAACTTTAACTCCACATACTACACAACAAAAATATACATTCCCAAGTCAAAAATTTTAACTTTAACTTTAACTCAACACTACAACATTTTAGTCCATAGCACACCTTTGGTCCAAATTATAACTGAGCACTAAACTACTGATGACTTGGGTACTAACCTCAAATATTTTTCCGGTGTTTTTAATTGTCTTCGTGGAATTCACAAAAAATTATAGAAAATTTATAAATAGAAAATTAAAAAACCAAAAGGAAATAGAAACCAACCCCCTGCCGGGCTGGGTGGATTCCTGACGCGGTGGGGTCCGCCAGTGAGGCCCCCACCCAAACCGTCTGGCTTTGTGAAAAATTTATTAAGGGGAAAAAAAAAAACAGTGTCACAAAAGAAAATTGGGGATGTTTTTCTGTCTTGCCACCATCTCCTTACTTGAGGTTGCTAGTACCCTAAATCGTGATTTGCTACCTGGCATGTGGTGTGGTGGCTGCTATTTACGTGATTCTCGATTTTGGGGTGATAGGGCCTCACCGTCAATCACCACCCCCATCTAAAGTTGTAGGAAACCATTGAGATAGTAATGGTGGTTGATGACCTCGGATGAGGTAGTATTGACCATTGTCCTCCAATAAAAAAACAAATATCACATATCACAACTCCAAAACCCATAATGAGACTTCAAATCTTTTTCCCTCTCCTTCCCCCATCCTTACAGTGGTGAAGTCTCACCGTAGTCACCACCAACCCAATCGGGTGACTGAGAGCTTGAAACCATGAAGGAATGACCATGCTCAGACGGTGTAGCCATCAAAGAGGCGCCAATGCCTTATAAGCTGTCCCCTCGCATATAATTTTCCCCCCACCCAAACCGTCTGGCTTTGTGAAAAATTTATTAAGGGGAAAAAAAAAAACAGTGTCACAAAAGAAAATTGGGGATGTTTTCTGTCTCTGCCACCATCTCCTTATACTGAGGTTGATAGTACCCTAAATCGTGATTTGCTACCTGGCATGTGGTGTGGTGGTGGCTAGCTTTTACGTGATTCTCGATTTTGGGGTGATAGGGGCTCCTCCCGTCAATCACCACCCCCATCTAAAGTTGTAGGAAACCATTGAGATAGTAAGGGTGGTGATGACCTCGGATGAGGTAGTATTGACCATTGTCCTCCAATAAAAAAAACAAATATCACATATCACAACTCCAAAACCTAATAATGAGACTTCAAATCTTTTTCCCTCTCCTTCCCCATCTTACGTGGTGAAGTCTCACCGTAGTCACCACCAACCCAATCTGGGTGTGACTGAGAGCTTGAAACCATGAAGGAATGACCATGCTCAGACGGTGTAGCCATCAAAGAGGCGCCATGCTATGTGCCTTATAAGCTCCCTCGCATAGAATTTTCCCTTTGCTTTTGTTTTTAATTAAAATACTTTATTTTAAAAAAACTTTTTCTTTTAAGAAAAGTGACGTTTTACTGCGTTTGATTTTCAAATAAAGATTTTATTATATCTAACTCAGCTACATTATTTTCAAAATTCAAAACTATAATTATTACAGTTTTATCTTTTTTCTTTTATTAATAATATTTTTTCTTACTTTTAAACCATTTTTATAATCAATTTTGATGATAAATTTCCTATATACTTAACTATATATATATATATATATATATCTATTTTACTATCCATATATTTGTTAACACTTGCAATAATTATTTTTTGACTTTTCTTATTTCAAAAAGTTGAGTAGAGAAATTATTCTACTCTAAAACCTCTGCACTAACTTTTTAATTATTTTTATCACATAAAAAATTAGAAATTTAGAATAACATATTACTTTATTAAATGACAAATTGCATGAACAATTATTCTCAAAATAACAAATTAAAAGCAAAATAATAAACTATCTGTCATTCAACAAGTTGCCTCATCCTCTTGTTGGTATCTTTCCACATTCACTGATGGACCATGAACATTAGTCGATGAAAGATGGATAAAACATCAACCTCTTCACAAAGTTTCTAAACTCTGCTCCACCATCGATGATTTATTTCCAATACGGCCAAGAAATATTAGAACCAAGTGTACTGAGCGATGCTGAAATAGCTATAAGAGTAAGCTGCTGGATGATGTCAAATGACATCTCGGAAGCCGTGTGGAATAACAGTCCCCGCTCTTCTTTATGACTCCAATGATGCACAAATCAGACATCATTTTACCACTTACGCTTTCATGGGATCGGTTGAACTCTTCAAGCGGGTGAACATGAAGTTCCCTGAAAACATCGCCTCTTTATCTGCAGAGTAAAATTCACATAAAAAGTCAAAATAAAAGTCAGAGATCAACAAACATGTTTTATGCCAATATTAGCAAGAGGCATGGAAAGAAGTGAGCTAATATATGGACCAGAAACCGCTTTGACAACTCAAGGCAAACAAATACATAATTTATTTGATTTGACATGTAATTGGCAAGAAGACATCAGTCTGAAGGGCCCCCAAAACTGAGCATCAGAGGCTTAATAGATATTAGAGTAAAACGAAAACGGCTCGGGCATCTAAAAGGGGGCTGTTAAAAGATCTATAGTCCTCTTTCATGAGGGATGATAGAAAATGGGGATGTGGAAGATTTGAGGTATTCAGAGCATCCAGTGAAGTTGCCCACTCATTATTATTATTCAAAAGAGCTCATTACCTGTCAAGGAGAGGCAAAATGATTCCCGACGAGCATACCTTGCCATTGCCTGCAAAAATGAGTGAAAAACAAACACTGTTACTCTACCACTGGGAGATGCAACCTATTAGCAGTCAATCCATTCTTACGGTCAAAGAAACTAACAGAACCTCAGTCATAAAGAACATAATTAAAAGAGAGAACAGATCATCGCGTGCCTGGACTGCAGATAGTACAGCAGGATCAGTTGGCATGGGTGAGCCATCGTCAGAAAAAATGTTCCTGCAACATTGGAGAAGAAAAGCATTAAGTATAAAATTACCATCGCCTCTGAATAAAACAGTCATATTACCTCCATATCGAATTCACTAGTTCATCTTGCTTAGCATCTGGAAGCATGGCAGTTTCATAAGCAACAATATTTCCATAGAATATCTTCTCCAAGTCCTTCATCCACTTCGTCAACAATAAGTTAACCTGCAATTAAGAGACGAGCATAAGAAATTATGCATGTGCAAGCCCCAGAAACAAAATATATCAATCAAAAAGGTCCCAATGATATACCCCGGCTTTAGATACTCTTAACTCCACATCATGATTGTAGATCTCGTATAAGTATTGCCCAAATTCGACACCTTCCTTTCCCTCTTGTTTCAAGCGGCGCAAGCAAAGCCACATATGAAGTACAAGTAGAGAAAACGTCATTTTAAATGTTTTCTCCAAATTAAATACTGCAAAAGAGGGAAAAAGAATTGCTTCAGGCTACCAATTTTTGAAATAAAGCATCGAAGCAGATAAGTTCGGCATATAAAGACAAACAAGAAAGAATTTCACAAAATACAGAAGAACAGAAAGTAGGAGTTACCTTCATAAATTGGGGGTTTATCAACTTGTGAAAGGATACGCCGGTAAACGACATTTGCTCCTCTGATAGATTTGCTTTGCTTGCTGTAAAAAAGCATCAACTTGAGAAGAAAATGTCGAATGCCTTCATAATGTGGCTCCTCTATTCTCAATGGAGAGTCTCTGGCTAGAGCTAGGGAACAGGGCTTAGATTGAAACATTTTACCCAAATTTGCCTGTTGAAAAGTTTGGGTTATTTGCAGCAACAATAATTTCATGCACTCACGCTATATCTCACCTTTTATAGATTAGCAAATCCAACTAAATCAAACAAAAAGATGAAGACAGAAACAACTGGGCATTAAAGAATTCCTAAAGTATAGACCTATGTCTACAAGCATTGCCTCACATATACATGTAAGTAACTGGACAGGAATGCAATCAAATCTTGCCGAAAACCATCTTCTACCCGCCATCACCTCAACAAGGATGTTTCAAGAATCAGGTAAGCAACACAATTATACATCGACCAATGCAGCTACTTAATAAACCCCAAAAAAGAAGTGGTATGAAAAGAATGCATTACTATCAACAATCTAACTATATTACTGATGCAAATAAAACTGAATTTATTGATCATTACATATAATTCAATTAATATATTGTCTGAAAGTATGACTTCTTCAATTCGCAAAAAACAGAAAGTTAAGCTTAAAACTGAAGTGACGACACATATTTTCACTACGTACTGCAGCGTTGCCGGGGAGACCATTATCAGGGGAATATGTGGCTGTAGGTGCTGCAGAGGCAGCAACAGCATAGTTGTGATTCGAAAGCACTGGAAATTCTTTGCAGCTCTCCACGCTCTTTACTGTCCTGACCCTCGATAAACAATTCATTGCTCTGCTCCATCGTGGCAACATGATGAATTCCTCAAGAACCCAAACTGCACTGCCATTTCCCATGAAACACCAAATGGTTAAGATCAAATTGAAAAATAATGAGCTCACTTTTGCTTTCCTGATCCACGAAAAACCAGAACACAGCAAAATTTATATAGCTTTGCTTCGAATTCCGACACCAAGAGCATGAAGTGGCACAGCGAAGGGATGACCAAAGCTGAGAATTTGAGTTACTGACATAATCTTTCCACAATACTGTGAGCTTCCGCATTACTGATGTTTACTCTGTTCAAGTGTCTAAAAATTTTCTCCGCATTTAGAGGAATGGGTTACCTGAAATGACTTAGAAGCGTCCGTCGGAGATCAGTAGAGGAAGTGGCGTCACGGGTTGGGAGGAGAAAAAGTAGAGGAACCTCCGACAGAGGAGGGGAGGAAGAAAGATCAGTACAAGACCCGCTTGAGGATGGAAATCAAAAGTCAGTACGAATTACAGTTTACCTGAATCAAACGAATCTGCCAAGGATTTTCAAGGAAGGCTTGAGGAGAGGCAGAAGCGGCGAGGGCCGCCGGGATATGGAGATGAGGTTCGGGCTGGTCGGAGGAGCAGCGACCGAGGGCAAGAGGTCGCGGGCGGTTGAGGGAGGAGGAGGGGAAAGCAGTCAGGTTGGGACAGAGATGAGAATCGAGGAGAGAGGCATTGAGCGTAGCCTCCTTCGTCTTCCCCTCCGATTGATTGAAACCTGATAACTTTCACTTGAAACTCGGAGATCGTGGGGACCTTTCTAATGTCGCATCTTATGTGCTGCGAGCCGAAATCCCAATTTCAACTGAGAGTGGAAATAAAACAGTGGTGCGCTCCTCGTCTAGCATAGTGACGAGGATCAAGAAGTTTCAGATGCGTTATTCAGGCTTGGTGATCAAAGGGATCTGAGGATCATCCGTGTCGATTATTAACAATACGTTTGCATTCAGAATTAAAGTAATTTTAATTTTAATTGTGAAAAAGGACAAATGAGTTGGAATTATAAATTTGACTTGAGAAATGTGTGCTTCTGTTGTGTAGTGTGTTGAGTTAAAGTTAAAATTAAAATTTTTAACTTGAGAAATACATATTTTTATTGTGTAGTGTATTGAGTTAAATTTAAAGTTAAATCAAAATCAAAATGATTTTAACTTTTTAATATTTATGGTGCGTTTGATTTCAGAAGTTAAAGTAATTTTAATTTTGATTGTGGAAAAATGATAAAATATTACGTAGTGTGTTGAGTTAAAATTAAAGTTAAAATTTTTAACTTGATAAATGTGTATTTTGTTGTTTAGTGGATTGATTTAAAGTTAAATAAAATTTTTGTGATTTTAATTTTGAAAATAAACAGAATGTTAGAATTTTTATTTTAATATACTAGATTATGGACGTTTCATCTAATCGAAAAAAAATCTCAATTTTAGTAGATGCAACCCAAGAGTGAGTGCTCACTCAACTGTTTTGGGCCCACCCAATTTTGTTTCGAAATGAGGCGATGTATGCTCCACTTGGGTTTAATTGGACCTCTTGAGTAATGGGAAGCGGGATAGGCCCCCAAAATTCCCCCAACTAGTAGAATTCTGACAACGGCTGAAATGGCAATTTTTTAAAATTTTTGTTGGGGGAGTTGTGTGCAATTTCTTGTAATTTTGGAAGATAATAATAATAAAAATAAAAATAATAGAGTTAAATACACTTTGTTTCCAAATCTATAAGGGGTTTGAATTTGTCCCCTGACCCTCAAATTTATAAAATTTAACGCTTCGTTTAATTTTACAATTATATTTTAAAATTTTTAACGCTAACTTTAAAGACTGACTAAATAATAAAAACATAATTAATTACGGGGATCTTTTCTTCAATTTTTAAAAATCAATTTAATTTTTAATATTAAAGGCTCTCAACTACCCATTACTTTTTCACAATTCAACAACACAAATAATTTTTTCTCAACTATTATTACTTTTCACACTTTCTCATAATTCAACAACACAATTATTACAACCCAAATAAAATCAAAACTCAACTCTACTTAACTCTAAAACCAAACACTCCATAAAAAATAAGCAAAGTATTCCTTCAATCAAATTCCCACCAAAATTTCGACCAAGAGAGGAAAGAAAGTGTGTTGTCTTCGGATTAAAACTGCTTGTGAATATTTGATTCCTCTTCCTTATGTTTAAGATTAAATCTGGGGAGTCCATGTGGTGGGGGATCATCATCAATTTCGAAGATTCGCAAGATCATAAAATTTGAAGGTACTTGATAACCTTGCCGATTAATCTTAAACATAAGGACTGATTGGTAACCTTGCTTATTAATTCAAAAAACAATGCATTTTCTTTTCTCTTTTAGCTGGAAATTTGATCGGAATTTGATTAAGGGGTACCTTGTTTATTTTCCGATAACATCAGGTGCCACTCCACAAAAATTTTGAAGTTAGGGTAGGCAAATCCAAACTCACACTCTAAGTCAAGTGCATTTAACTCAGAATAGTATTAGACAAGAAAGCATAAGAACACTCAACAACGATAAACCATATCTGACAACAGGCGGGGGATCGATCGGACATAAAAGGAGACCCACAAAAATTCATGCCCTGAATCATAAAGAATCAGCTCAAGGAAGGTGAGAATCAGAAAAGCCATGGAGGAGGAGAAGAGGCCCATACTCCAATTCGCACCGTTTCAGAGCGTGGTGGACGAGGGTTTCTGGCACCGGTTGTCTTCCCTCAAACTCAACGAACTTGGCATCGACGATTCCCCCATTCCAATCTCCGGTCAGCCACATCTGGGTTCAGTTAATATCGCAAAAGTTTTCAGCTTCATGTTTGTTTGTTTGAAGTAGATGTAATTCAAGATCAAATTTTTTTGTTGCAATGTGTACCTGTCTCATTGATTGTGGAGTATTCAAGGAACAATCAAGATGAAATCTCGTTTTATGCCCAGTTATTGTGATTCTGCTATGGATTGTTGTTGGCTTCGTTGTCGTTTCGATGAGAATTTTGCTGAGCCCTTCCTGCAGGTTTCTATGCGCCCTGCTCGCACCCTCAAGTGTCGAATCATCTCACCCTTTTGTCGGAGTCTTTGCCTTCTGAAGCTAGCGAGAAATCTTCCACTAGCCATGGGAATAGGAATAGATGCTGGGTTCCTGGAACGCTTTACAATACTAACACCTTGGAAACATACCATGGTCTAGATAAGCAGGCCTTGCTGAAAGCCGAAGCTAAGAAGGTATTCTAGCTATAATTTTGTGAGTATTTGATCGCGTTGATGAGATTCTTCGTTCTAATTAAAAAGCAGTGGGATGGACAGAGTTCAATCAAGGTTCCGGGCTACCTAGATTTCAAATGAAATGCTCATGAAAACTGTTTGTTATTTCTTTTCAATATCTAGTAACTCTTATCTTGGTGTCTCTCTCCCTTGAAATTGATTCCTGCTTCATGATCCTTGTCGATAAAGCGACCTGTGGGCTGTGGCCCATTAAGGGTAAGCGAATGTCAAGGGAATGGAATAAAATACTACGCAGATTTTGTTGCTGTAGATTTTTATTGATCTCCCATTCTACCAATCAAAAGAGAACATAAACTTCAATATATTCTCAGCATGGGAAGTTTTTATTTTCTTGGCCATCATTAAGAAGGAAAAGTCTGTAGGATTGGCTGTTTGGTTTTGGACAAAATGGTTCAAGCATCTCCTTCCCGCATGGAGAAGTGCATTTAGATCCCTCGTATCGTCTTTTTCTCCATGAAAGCAAATGCAACTTTCTTGCTTTATCGAAGAGCACATCTTGTTATACGAGACTTTTTTTACATTATTTACCAGTATCTATCGAGAATACGGAAAATGTCACACTATATTGCACTGGACCTGAGATGACTTTCTTGGTTTCATCAGAAAAGAACGGAAAGTAACTTTACCCTTCCTTTATAATCATTAGATTTGGGATGACATTCATTCCGGAAAAGCTGTGGAGGATAGTACCCTACTTTCTCGGTTTCTTCTCATCTCATACGCAGACCTAAAGAAGTGGAGCTTCCATTATTGGTTTGCCTTCCCTGCTCTGGTTCTCGAACCCGCTGCAACTTTAAATGACATTAAGCCTGCTTCGCAGTGGTTTAGCTCGAAGGAGGTGCATTTTTTGTTCATTTGGAACATTCCATTTATTAATCTTGTTTTCCTTGTATTTTAAGTAAGCTATTTTACTATGTAGGCAGAATCCTTGTCTGCTGCTTGCAATGAATGGCGTCAAATGACTGCAACTGCTGGTGGGTTTTCCTTCTTACAAGCATAACTTCTGTTTGTCTCTGTTCTTTCCATAGAAAACTTTTCCATCCATTTTATTTGGCTAATAAACTGTACAATCCTTTTGTTTGTGAAAAACTCTCTGTTTCTCTATTTTTCCTTTCCTGAAGGAAACAAGTTTTGAAGGTATTGAGTGTCTGATTTCATTTTGGAATATGTCTTATCTGATGATTCATGAGAACTTTCTGGAGAAAATTGAATAAGGAATTTACTGGAAACTAGGGAGTTTTTCTACAACAAAGCTACTGTTAAATGTGATTGACATATTTATCTGATTGGGATCTAAAAATGTATATGTGCACGAGTCTATTGCAGATGTACCCTTCTTTTTGGTTAGTGTTAAATCAGACTCGTCAGTCAGCCTAAGGCCACTGAAGGATTGGGAATTGTGCGACGGTGATGGTCAACAGGTCTGTTTGAGGCTATCAATCACTATTATCTTTTCCAGCTATTTTGGGGCCATGTTTTATTTGAATGATATTTCGGCAAATAATTTTCATGTTGCAGTTGTTGTTGGTTTTTACGACCCTTGTCACCTTCCCAATAATCCTGGCTGGCCTCTCCGCAACTTGCTTGCTCTTATTGCAGCTCGATGGAACATCAACAAGGTCCGTTTTTTGTGCTACCGCGAGAACCGGGGTTTTGCAGATCTCGGACTGTCCCTTGTTGGTGAAGCCCTAGTCTCTGTTCCCACAGGTAGATAGGCAGAAATTGGGTAACTGCTCTGTTCTGATTTCGAATTTTTTTCTCACCTCACCTTTTCTGGTGCTAATTAATGACTCTGGATATGATTACATCCATCCCCATAATATCAGTGAAATTATACACATCTCGTTAGGTTGTAAACTTTTTGTATTATTTCCTCGGCAATGGGTTTGTGTTGGGTTTACAAGATTGGAAGTGTTGGTCCTAATTCACTGAAGCCTTCGTTATGGCACATTAATTTGAAGTAGATGAAAAGATAATTTAAAACTCTTTTCTGCCAAAAATGCATGTATTTATGGTCTGCTTGCAAAGGAGAATCGGTTTTGAAACACGTGAGCTGTTTCGTTATAAGACCTTCGATATCTAAGGTGGCTTCAAAAATCAATCTTTTCTGATACAATAGGATGGAGAGATCATGACTGTGTGCCCACCGCTGTGGGATGGGAGCTCAACCGGAGCAAGAAAGGATCCCGGTGCATCAGCCTTGCGAAGACGATGGATCCCACGAGGTAAATACATCAAGCATAGCTGCTCTATAGGGATGTCTCTGGCTCCACAAAAACTGGGCACTGGAACCAGTTTGAACTGGATTTTCCGGTGTCCTTATCTGTGGTTTGGTTGAGAGATAACTTTAAGACTGTATCTCTGCTTTTCTTGATTCTATTCAAGAGCTGAATGGAGCTGTACTCCTCAAATACCCCTGTATTTACAGGTTGGTAGTAACTGCCGCAGATTTGAACTTGAAGCTGATGAGGTGGCGGGCCCTGCCGTCTCTTGATTTAAATGTTCTGTTCTCCGTGAAGTGTCTCCTGCTTGGAGCTGGTACTCTTGGGTGCCAGGTTGCACGCATGCTCATGGTAAGTGTTTGAGGGGGAAAAAAGAATGTTCAGATGATTTTGCCACATAGTTACCATGGTTGGACCGAGCATCAAACTGGTCAAGGTATATGGGAGTTTAATGAGTCCAACCGCTTATATAGTAGTTATCTTTATTTGTTATTAATAAAGGATATAGTAGATTTTCTGCTTTGGGTCTGCATCACTAAGAATCAGCTAGTATAGTATGGTTTGTAAAGTGAAGTGAGACCGGTTTAGTCTAGTAAGAACAGGTTCTTGCGCATTTCAGTCCATGACCTAGACTCCAACCGTGCAGGTCCCCAATTTTTTGTCAAACCAGCTGCACCATTCTGGTTCTGATAAATATGTCCACAGGGCCAAGAAAGGACAATAAATTTCTCTGTGATCTCCAAATCAAGAGAATTCTTATGCATCATTAATAAAAATTGCCATCAACTCCTGAATTCACTAACCGATCAGAGTTTCCAATCTGCCAGGCTCATTCGTCCTTACAACACTTATCCTGGTTTCTGTCTTTGCTGATATGTATGTTGGAAAAAAGAATGTTCAGATGATTTTGCCACATAGTTACCATGGTTGGACCGAGCATCAAACTGGTCAAGGTATATGAGTTTTAATGAGTCCAACCGCTTATATAGTAGTTATCTTTATTTGTTATTAATAAAGGATATAGTAGATTTTCTGCTTTGGGTCTGCATCACTAAGAATCAGCTAGTATAGTATGGTTTGTAAAGTGAAGTGAGACCGGTTTAGTCTAGTAAGAACAGGTTCTTGCGCATTTCAGTCCATGACCTAGACTCCAACCGTGCAGGTCCCAATTTTTGTCAAACCAGCTGCACCATTCTGGTTCTGATAAATATGTCCACAGGGCCAAGAAAGGACAATAAATTTCTCTGTGATCTCCAAATCAAGAGAATTCTTATGCATCATTAATAAAAATTGCCATCAACTCCTGAATTCACTAACCGATCAGAGTTTCCAATCTGCCAGGCTCATTCGTCCTTACAACACTTATCCTGGTTTCTGTCTTTGCTGATATGTATGTTTTCAACAAGCACTGTTAATATTTGCAGGCTTGGGGTGTTAGGAAAATCACCCTAGTTGATAATGGCAGAGTGGCTGTGTCTAATCCGTTGAGGCAATCATTATATACGCTGGATGACTGCTTGAATGGTGGCGAATATAAGGCCATTGCTGCTGTTAAGAGCCTCAAGCAGATTTTCCCTGCTGTAGTGAGTGGCAATATTATCATCTTCTGTTTGTCTACATCCCAGAAATAATTGATCTGCTGAATTTTTTTGGCAATTCTGTTTTTGCTGCTTTATTTCTTTTTAGGAAGCTGAAGCCGTGGTGATGTCCATACCAATGCCCGGACATCCAATCTCGAGCCAGGAAGAAGAGAGTGTTCTGAATGATTGCAGGCGCCTGCATGATCTGATCGATTCCCATGATGTTGTCTTCTTGTTGACAGACACAAGGGAAAGTCGCTGGCTACCTACTGTTTTATGTGCCACTTCCAACAAGGTTCCATTAATTATTCCTTTAAGCCTGCTTTTCTATTTTGTTCCTTCGTGACCTAAAAGTTAATTATATATTATTTATTTATTTATTTGTATGTGCAGATTACAATAACAGCAGCTTTAGGGTTTGATAGCTTCTTGGTGATGCGGCATGGGGCGGGTCCATTTAGCTTATCCATTAACATGAGCAACTTATCACTGTCGGAGAATAAAGGAAAGCACAGACTGGGCTGTTACTTCTGCAATGATGTCGTTGCGCCAATTGACGTAATTTAACTTTTAGAATAGATATTAATTTGATCAATCGGCCATTATCTTTCCTTTTTTCTCTTTTTCTTTCATTTTTTTCCTTTCTACTGTTTCTGTTTTTGCCTACGAGATAATTGGGTGCTTCCTCCTTGTGTGCAGTCGACTGCTAATCGCACCCTTGACCAGCAATGCACGGTTACTCGGCCGGGTTTGGCTCCTATCGCTTCAGCACTCGCAGTTGAACTTTTAGTGGGAATCCTACATCATCCTAATGGGTAATACATTCTCATTTCAACTACCTTACATATGATATTTTCACCTTGACCACACATCAGGCCAGCTAACCGTGGGCTCACTCGTCGAACCAGGGCTTTAATGCTTCCACTTTGCATTAATGAAAATGTCATTAAATCATTTGATAGCATTTATAAATGTAAGGAGAACCAGTTCAAGAACAAGAACTGTCCAGAAAATGAGTCAGTGGGCCGGTTCTTTCCAGTTGAAATGGTTCATTTGCGTATCCAGTTTTCTAAGGGCTCTGATCAGTAATCCCTCTTGGGCCGACGAAAACCAGTTAGGATTTTAAAGCTGTGTAATGCCAGCACTAAAGCTATTTTCTTGCATTTAAAAGGCGATCTTAGTTTTCGATTGAATGTTAACAGGGCATATGCGGAAGCAGAACATGCAAATGTGAGTTTAAGTGCAAGCTATGAGCGACCTCTTGGCATTTTGCCCCATCAGATCCGAGGCTCCCTCCCGCAATTCTCCCAGATAACTCTCGTAGGACATAGCTCAAAGAGTTGCACTGCTTGTTCCGAAACTGTAAGTATTTAGCATTACAGAAATGTTGTTAGTTTTGGAAATCAACCTCCGATTAGTATCATTTTTTGAAATTCTGAAACTTTCTTTAACGGCGGACAAATACAGGTGGTGTCAGAGTATAGGAACAGGGGAATGGAATTTGTTCTTCAAGCAATCAATCATCCAACCTACTTAGAGGATCTGACCGGTCTAACAGAGCTGATGAAGTCAGCAAACACTTTTGATTTGGATTGGGACAAAGATGGAGATGCTATAGACGATGAAGATGAATTTGTCGAAATTTGAAAAACTTATTTGCTTTGCCCTACCGTTTGGATGCTGTGGGAAGTTTCTCTTGCAACTGTACAAAAAATTTGAAGAACAAAATGCTGTACTTTAAATTATATGTTCATTGATATGTGTCTAGGAATTCCACTATGTATAGGTCTTTGATGAGAAACAGAAATTACCAATGGGAAACTATTCTGTAGTTTCATGTTCAGTTTTGCGTTTTTACAGCCCGCGATGGTGTGGACTTGCACCTGAGAATATGGATGTGAAACAACTTGTCGATTCCTCTAGCCTGTGGTCGTCTTTGTGGAGTATCGTCTTTATGGAGTTTGGTAATGCTTATCTTGATCGAACTATGCAGTCATGTTTGATGGGATTGGAAACCTCGGGACTCATCCGTGTTCATGAGTTCCTTTCATCTTTTCTCCATTCTGTGTAGACTACCTGCATGCTGAAGACTCGGAAATCCACAAACACTGATTGTAGCCAGTCGTAGATGGGATGCGGAGTCCATGGTTACATGGTATGTCTATATTTTCTTGACGTGTGGGGAGGTTACTTATATCGATCGTGTCAGGTTGATGTGAGAATGGGTCCCGATAAGTGGTCATATGAGGAGACCGAAAAAGCAACAGTCGTCCATTAGGAGCAATTCGTGAGTCCCAAGTCTGCCACTACAAATGCTCCCCCGCACACATCATGAAATGAGTCGTTTAAGAGCATTTCCTTCCTTCCAATCAAATGAACGAAGAGTGGCCTTTTCTCTCGTCAGGTGCTGACGAGATACGACTTGGAGTCGAAGCCGAAAACATTTTCAGGGCAAGGTTAGTTGCTCCTGAGGTGTAAGCGCGGTTCGTTGAGAATAACCGATTGATATTCGGGATGGTTTTTTATTTAAGGAACTTACTAAATCCCAATCTGTCGAGGCATGACGATAAACATAATTACTACACGATCACATCATTTTGGTACCTTGGTTGGAAGTTCCATTTTGATGCGTCAAGGAATTAACTTTTGTCCTAAAAGTCAAGAAATTTTTCCGTGATCCTATCTCATTACATGGCTTAAGGAACACCATTTAGATTGCTAGAAATGAGAGAATGGATGTTAAATGTTCGGGTAATTGCCATAAAAATTATTAATGATAAAACTCTTATCTGTTTTTCCTCAACACGTATCAATAGTGAAAGTCTGAGAAGAAATAATTGATTCCACCGAGCACCAAGGTGAATGAGATATATCAATGGCGAGTTTTTGATAATTATATCAATAGTAAGTTCGTTTCACGGGAAAATCTTCCAAGGATCGGCCCCAGAGGAAATTGATTGCCGCCCAAGCAATCGATCCAGTAATCTCTACGTGACGCCGTTAAATTCACCGTGTATCCACTCAAATTGACTAAATTTGGTTGTCCTCTGAACCCAATCTCATATGATGCAAGCCTCTAATTTTTTCCCCGTTGAAATGCCTGGATCCTTAGGTTTTCTGCTATTAATCTCCCATTCAAGTATAAATTTATTCCTAATCACGAGATATTTTCAATAAGTTGAAATTTTATCCGTTTTCAATGCGGTTTATGTAGATTGGTAAGGGATTGTCATTATTAGGATTTCGGTATTGGCAGGCCAACTATGATTGTATTGTGCCTTACTCATGTGATTTCATAGATTTTTCTTCGTAATTAGCTTGGAAAATCCCTCCGATATTTCTGATCTTGTAATTTATCTCTTGAACATTTTACCATGTATTTATTTTTGAAGTAATGATAAAATCCTCATTACGTCCGAGGAAAAAAAATAGTTTTCAATGAGTTTCGAAATTATACTGCATTTAAAATCCATCTACTAAGAGAGTGATTTGCTTTAATTGGAAAAGAAAAAAAGAAGAAAAAAAAAACAGAGTAATTTGCTACACGCCTCTAATTCATCCCATATGCTCATTATCCTAATAGACATGCAGAAGAATATATTAATATAGATGGCTTTCCAAGATAGATGATATAGTGAATAGGAAGGCAAGTATTTTGCCCTTTTGGAAAATCGTGAGGTATCAACACATGTTTCATTCTCTGTCGAGATAAAGATAAGTAGATGATCTATCCAAGTTTTGCCCCACTCAACCATCCTATGTGTGGAAGGTTGCAGCAAGAGAGAGAATTCGTGGGTACACCTCATACTAGCACCCAAGCCCAATTTATCCATCCATCCATATAAGTTCCAAAATATAATAATAATAAAATAATTTCTCGATTAAACTCACCATTCATGTGAACATTTGCATGTTCGCAATGAGGCAGATAAATCTAGGTATACAGTTGATGTACGTAGCAAGTCACACGATAAGAAGTATTCTCCCGCATTGAAGCACCATAACTCGATTGTAAAATGTGTTGCAAGCTTTCGCCATCACGGGACCACCGAACCAACTCACTAGGTTAAGGGAAATCTCTTGATTTCCTCCACCACAAAAAATTAATACCCACAAGCCCTAGTTTTACCCAACTGTTTCACACGTGGGAAATTAGTAAAACTTACATAGAGATAATATATAGTAAGAAAATACTTATAATCGGAGGCCACCAAAATTCTCACCAAATTTTGTCAAAATTGGTGAGTAATTGCTCTCGCTCGAAGTGGTGCACTAACTAACATGGGGCTGCCAATTAATTAGGCTCTTATTGACCAAAGAAAGCATGAATTTAATTAGGTACCAATGGCTATTGGTTTGATTTTCAAGTAGTCCATTTCGTGGACACTTCTATTTCCTTCTAATATTTGGTGGTGGCAGGTTCAACCAACCGCAAACCATATGATATCATCCCAAATTTCTAGCTCAAAGTAACTGATCAATTAGCAATAGAACTTTGAAGTACTGTGTGGATATTTTCATGTTCCTGGCAGCACGAGCACCGTGTAAATACGATACTTGATAACCATGAGATTGTGTCTTGGTAACAAACTGAGCACTAGGTAAATAGGAATAATGAACCATGATTACTATTACTAATAAATTAAGGACGCCTTGTAATTTCACCAAGGAAAATGTATATGTATATATATAATATGGTGCTTGATGTTGATAAAAATATGTAGGAAACTGAGTCGAGGATCTTTTCTGATTATAATTTGGATTTGAATGTTTAAGTAATTTTTAAATCAGTTATAAGGAAACTTATAGATAAAGGGGATATAATGCAATTTATCGGCTAAAACTAATTATGATCATACCTCAGCTTGATTCTAATCACAATGCATAATTTTTAGTGAGTTTTACCTATTGATTAAAACTAATTCATTTATAGGTGTCGATTTGATCATGATCTCAAGGTATTTCTGATGAGTTTCAAACACTTGTATTACATGCAAAGAAAGATTGAGTTCTTTTCCCCATTCAATTATTCATCCTTCTAAATATGTTACAATATTTCTCAGTATTTACGCTTTTATCCGCTAATTTATCGGTGCATTACAAAATAAACAATTATTATCAGCTAAATTGAAATTTTAAAGGAATTTAATAATATTCAAACAGAACAGGAAAAGGGCAACAAAAAAATAAAGGAAACTATTGTATAATGTCACACGTACTTTGAGTTTTTCCCATTAAAACTCTCATGGAAGGTCCTTTGGGAGTCTAAAATCAAAGGACAACACAAATCTTTCTCATGTGATGTCTGCTCTCCCTGCATGCATGCATTTGATCTTCAAATCTAATTACTTCTCTTCTGTCCTGTCCCCTTTAGGCATGGGCTATATGTATAACTCATTTCATCCCCCTCCAATAATGCACAACTACTAATGTCAATGAGTAGAAGTAGGTTCGGAACCCATTCATTTTATATGTTTTTTGTCCACACTACATACGAGGGCAGGCGTTGATCGCTACTTCTAAAGAAAACCATCATGTGTGAAATTGGAGTGACCGAATTATGTAATGAAAAATAATTAGCAATCTCGAGGGATTTGGGCTGACAGTTAAGTTAGCACATATCCGCATTAGTTATCAGGATTCAAATTGATTCCCTCGGAGCTAACTTGCAGAGATCTGTCCATGTGAATCCCATAAGCTGAGCATGAATTATTTTTTTTCTAATTCGTCATAAAAAACATAAATTAGTACGACCATAAATTAGTATGACTTTCAAGTCACTTTATTTTTATTCCTTTTTTCCTTACTCTCTCAGGAATCATGAGCCTTTCTGGTAATGGAAAAATAAATAAATAAAATCATTTATTTCTAGGGACAGATGCAGCATTTTGGAAAGAGGCCAGGTCATTCGAGGGGCAAATAGAAGTATAAATAGATTTTGAACCGGGGCAAATATATATAATTTCATCGAGAATTAAAGAACAATATGTGCATTTCTATTGAGCTTCATGGTTTTTGTTGGAGATGCCTGGCATTAAGCCCGAAAGACCCAAATAATAGAAAACCCGGTAGGCGACGACGAGATCGGTCAAAAAGAGGAAGAGGCGATATATTTCCTATTGTCTAGGGATTCTATTGTATTTTTTGAATATTTGAAGAGTGAAATATTCTTAGGAGGTATTAGGGATATTTCTAGGATATCTTTAGATTATTTAAAAGGAGAAATATTTATATCTCAAAGGAAAGATTATTCTAGAAGGATTTATGATATCTTTGAGATATGAAGGGTCTTGTATCTATATATAGGAAGTGAGTCTTGTACTCGAGGGACGGTAAGTGTTGGGTGAGATCTTTTAGGAATTCTCTCAAGAATATTTTCTCTGTAACTTCAGGGTTTTTAGAGTAAGAAAGGTGAGAGAATTGAGAGGTCTGGAAAGACTCTTCTCCATGAGGTTCAGATTGATAATGGGGTTTGGGAAACACGAGTGATATCTCGGTTGTAATCTATGGTCTTGTTTGATCTAATGGATTCTCTCACTCTGTCCGTGGATGTTTCCATCGACTTGAGGGTTTTACCACGTACTTTTGGTGCCGTTATTTTTCGATTTCTCGTGATTCTAATCTCGTTTGGATATCTTTGGAACAACAATTGGTATTAGAGCATAGGTTTGGGGCTGTTAAAGATGTCGAGCGCGAGATTCGAGGTGAAAGAATTCGATGGGACAAACAATTTCAGATTATGCCAGATAAAGATGAAGCCTTTGCTTGTTTAGCATGGCCTAAAAGGGAGCACTAAGAGGAGAAGACAAACTGGATCCGACCCTGACGATAGACCGGAAGAAGTCAGTCATGGCTAAGGCTCTTAGCATAATCCCACTTAGCTTGCCAAACAAAGTCCTGCGGGAGGTATGGGATCTGGGCTCGGTGCCGGAAGTGTGGAAGAAGCTAGAATCGCTATATCTGCAGAAGTCCTTGACGAAGCGGCCGTTGTACCAGCTAAGATTGACTTTGGGAACCTCTGTAGGTGATCACAAGGATTTGTTCAATTAGATTGTGATGGATCTCACCAATGTGGATGTCAAGATAGAAGACGAGGTTCAAGCCTTGTTGTTATTGTGCTCTCTGTCGGAGTCCTATGAGAGCTTCATCGACACCATGCTTTACTGAGGACAAGCATCACCTTGGAAGACGTCAAGGTGTTGTTGAACCTGAAGGAGTTACAAAAGAAGGTGACCGGCTACTAGGGGAGCGATAGTGAGGGACTTATCGCAAAAGGCAGATCAACATAAAAGAGTCGTAGCAGGTGCAAGTCAAGGCGTCGTAAAAGGACTTGCTAGATTTGCAACGAGGAAGGCCATCTCAAGCGGGACTGTCAAAGGCGAAAAGTCAAGGCATCGACGAATATAGGTGTAACAGAGCAAAGCGATGGAGAATGAAATATTCTCTTAGCTGCAGCAGATAGCGGGACAATGACTCTCATTAGATCGGGTCGATTAGGTACATCGTGGGTTCTCGATTCGGGTAGCTCTTACCATATTTCTAATGAAAGAGAGTTGTTTACTGCTTATCAGAAGACAAAAGGTCGTAGAATTCTCATAATAGATGGTTAGACATGTAATATTGACAGGTTGGGTAGAGTTAGAATTGAGATTTATGATAGTAGTGAGATAATATTGTTAGATGTTAGGCGTGTCTTGGGTATAAGGAAAATTTTGATATGGTTAGGAAGTCTTGATACTCTTGGTTACAAGTACATGGGCAAAGGTGGAGTTTTGAAGGCCTTGAAGGGAGCTCTTGTGGTGATGAAATGGTTGTTGCGAAACTGGCTGTATGTTATGTAAGGTAAAGACGATGCTATGACAACATTCGAGAGGTCAACTCCTTAAGAAAAGTACTTGGGTGATCTCGACCTTGACAAGATGGATGGGTACAGGTCATTGCACTCGATCAGTAAGTCCTCGAAATTCCTTGTCAATCGAGCTATTACTTTTGATGAAGCTGCTTTGGTGGAGCGGTGTAAGAGTGGGAGCCAAGGACATATGGAGAAACTTGTGAAGAAGGTGGAGTTCGTGGTGGAAGAACCGAAGACTCCTAAGACTCAGCATGCAGTGGTAGAAGATGTTCAGATAGGAAGGTCTAAGGGGAGGCAACATTCTCTATGGAATAGTTCGCGAACAAGGGATAGGCAGAGGGAGTATTTGAGATTGCGGAATTGCTTCAGACTTGCGGAGTTAGTGGTCTCAGGCAATGCTGAAGTCAGGGATACGACTTGTAGATGAGTCAGCTTTGGAATGTGCACAAAAGGAAAGCTGAGCAAGGTCGGCATCTTGAAGGAGTCCAAGGGTGGCTTGGGCTAAAGCGGTATGCATGCAAGGTGAGGTGGAGCTTGGTAGAAGCTGTGACAGAGCAGTCAAGTAGGAGGCGGATCATGCTTGGCTGAATGAGAGCTAAGGTAGAGATTTGTTAGAAATGTCTCACATTAAGCCCGAAAGACCCGAAGAATTTAAGACCCAGTAAACGGCAACGAGATCGGTTGAAAAGAGAAAGAGACAATATATTTCCTATTTTCTTGGAATTTCATTTTATCTTTTTAATATTTAAAGAGTGAAATATTCCTAGGAGATATTAGAAATATTTTTAGGAACGTTTTAGATTATTTAAAAGGGTAAATTACAAAAAAAAAACTCAAGTTTTGTAAAATGTCTCAATTTTGTCCTAAATTTTGTTTTGTAACAAAAAAAACCATAAGTTTTCTAAAATGTCTCAAAAATGACATCCGTTATAACTTTCGTCAATTTTTGCTGCTGATGGTGGGTCCCTTTAACAGTCCACGTAGGTCAGACGTAGGCAAAAATTGACAGAAGTTATAACGGAGGTCATTTTTGAGACATTTTAGAAAACTTATGATTTTTTTGTTACAAAACAAAATTTAGGACAAAACTGAGATATTTTACAAAACTTGGGTTTTTTTTTTGTAATTTGCCCTATTTAAAATGGGAAATATTTATATCTCAAATGGAAGATTATTCTTGAGGGATTTATGATATCTTTGAAATATGGAGGTCTTGTATGTATACGGAGAGTGAGTCTTGTACTTGTGAGAGACAGTAAGTGTGAGGTGAGATTTTTAAAAAATTCTTTCTATAATACTTTCTCTGTAACTCTAGGGTTTTTAAAGTGAGAAAGGTGAGAGAATTGAGAGGTCGAGAAAGACTCTTCTCGGTGAGGTTCAGGTCGGTAAGGGGGCTTAGGAAACATGAGTGATATCTCAGTTGTAATCTCCTATTGTTTGATCCAGTGGATACTTCTACTCTGTCCATGGATGTTTCCTCTGGTTGATGGTTTTACCACGTATATTTAGTGTCGTTATTTTTCGATTTCTCGTGATTCTAATTTTGTTTGGACGTCTTTGGAACAACAGTTTTAGAAGGGCAATTGCCCCACTCAGCGCTCGCTTTGACCCATCCCTAATTATTTCAATATTTCCAAGTAACATGAGAAGAATTAACAAGCAAGAGAACTTGTTTATTGGGAGAGTGGGAGAAGAAGGTAACAGTACATTTAGAATGCCCTCAACCTCTGAAGTCAATTGTTGATCAAAAGCTTCCTCATATAAATTAGAAGACCAAACCCCAAACTGTTCCTCTCTCGTCCTCCGTCTCTCTCCCTACAGTTCTTTGTGTCTCTTTAACAAACAAACATGTCTTCCTCATCTTCCACTTCTTCATCTTCATCATCATCAGTTTGGCAACTCTCTTACAGGAAGCTTCGATTCTTCACCCGCATAAGGCGATTCCTCCGCTCCAAAACGGCCGGAACTGCCAATCATAAGTCCTCATCCAAGTCCTTCGACCGATCAGCCGATAACAATATTAATTCTGCTGCCCTCAGCGTTAACACCGGACAAGCTGTGGAAGAGCATGACTCATCGACCATATTGCAGAGGGCAGTCAAGAGACTCCACTTCGGGGGCCCGGAGGAGAAGAAGGCAGCGGCTATTGAGATCGAGAGATTGGCTAGAGAGGACGTGAAGGTGAAGAAGTTGATGGCCGAGCTCAGAGTCATCCCTGCCCTTGTGGAGATGGTGGCAGCGATCGGGCAGCAGCAGGCCGCGGTCGGGGCCTTGCTCGAGCTCGCCAACGGGACTTACACGTGAGTTTTCCGATCACTATTCAAATCTTTCTTAATTTTCTAATAGTTAATGGTTATCTATCATATAACTGGCTGGGTACGTGCTGGGTGAATGACATCAGTTGTGCTTATAAAAAATATCATCGCGCTGATGGATTTATTAAAACTCCGGCAATTACTACTCCAGAAAAACCGAAACTGTTGTGCTAAATCCTCCGAATGTCTCTTGTTTAGTAATCATCCGTGATATTTTTCACACAAAATACAAGATTGCCTCACTTATAGTTATCTACAATAAGTTTGAGATGGCTGGCAAGCTCTAGTATAGCTAGCTAGGTAGGTGGCAGCTGGTTATAATGCGATTGCGCTTTGTCATAAGTTTTTAGTCTATAATTCATGATAGTTTGGGCTTATTAGCAATTAGCATATATCATTATTGTCCATATTCAGGTTAATTATAACTTTAGTTTTTATACCTTTTTATATATATACATATATATATATATATAGGTATCACATATATAATTGAACCATATATGCTTCAACTGATAGGACGTTTGCAGCTAGAGAATATGGTCGTCTGAATCTAGAACATATGCCCGGACCCCTTCGGTTCACAATGCAATGTGTCATCCTACATATGGCACGATAGTGGAGTGATAACGAAACACCTAATTGGGATATAATCACTTGCACGATGGTGATTGTGGAATATTAGATATTCTCTTCTTAGTTCGTTGCACCATATGGCTTATGCAACGACGATACGTAAAATACTTTTCGGGGGTTGGATTATATTTGCATTCGCATGTCCTAGTTAGTATGAAATCAATTAATTGAGATGACTAGATCATATGCTATTTCTTTTCCATTTTGTAATTTGTAGAGATAAAGAGATAAGGGAAGTAGCCGAGGAGGATGGCTTGCTTAGTGGGACAATTTGTCACTTTCTCTTTGATTTCAAACATTCATTCATCACTCGCTGACTCAGGAGAGAAAACAAATATTTGACAAAGTTCTCTGCACCTTTGAATGCGATACATGTAATATGGATCGACGGGAGGGGGCAGTACTTGATGAAGGAAGGCTAGGGGAGATGATCGCAACCCTAAAATTTTGATAATCAATAGAAATTTACGTATTATTTTTCTTTTCTTTGACAAAAACACGTATAGATCCCTTAATTCGAAGGTTTTATGCTTCTATTTGCCTTTCTAACGACAATCTCCTTTGTCCAAATCCTACCTCCATCCCTGCTGAGGGGCGGCTGCCTTTTGTACTAAAATTTTGATATCTTAAGAAATTTATATATTATTCATGAATTTTTAATGCAATTACTCCCCTAACTCTGAAAACTTACCTCCTTGTTCACCTCACCTAAGAATCCCGACTTCTTGACTCAAATCCTGGATCATCCCTAAACATATGTACGTATACATAGATTATATAACGATTAATAGTTTTCTGGTAGAGTGGGCCCTTAGAGGGCACCGGCAGCCTTTGACTTCGGAGGATGTTATGATGTTGGCATTCACGTGGTGGTTTCCAATCCTTGACACGGTCTGATCATTTGGACTTTTGAAATCCAAAGAAATAATCGAGCTGACATGGGAATATTGTATAGTAGCCCAAGCTCCATGCAAAAATTAATAAATTTTCTGATTTAATTCTCATAAATAAGATAAGACTTATTATTATATATTTTTATTTAAACTTTTTTTTCTTTTTATTAGGATCAAAAGCCTTCATTATTAGCTCGAGAGATTATATGTTATAAGATACAATATTTACTGCCGAAAATACAACCGAGTGATCTTTGTTCGTCGCTAACACCATAAATAATTAATAAGATGTGCCGGGCATATTTTATGTGAATTTTGGTAGAGTCGATCATAATTAGTATTAGAATTAGGATCATGCATGCACAATTAATCAAATCAACAAGACTTCTCTACTTATTTTTCTTTTCGATCAATTTCTATAATTTTTAAAGGGAAGGTGCCTTTCATGGAAGGGACGGATGACCGCCCACTCCTTAAATGCTGTCTCGTTCGTTCCTTTTTGGTTGGAAGATTCTGGCGGGAATTATGCTATCTCAGGAGACATTATGTCTGAGAAATAGATCAGGAGACAGCCATTAAAACCAAATTAAATTTAAATGACTAATTACAATTAATTCCTATTCCCGATTATCAAAAGTAATAATTAATTAATTAATTGGTTACATGAGAGATCATTGAAGTTTGTTCAGATCCCACTTTTCTATGAGATCTTTGGCTATACTTTAAAAAAATATCATATGTTGACCTAACTTTCCATCATGGATCTGAATCTGAGAATCTCATTGACTTTGCCAGTTATTTTATAATCAAAGTGTGGTCCGAGTGTCTCGCCCATTGGATGTCAATTATTAAGTTGGCCTTCTTAATTAGTTCTCTTTCAAATTCAAATTATAGAAGATACAGAAGAGGAAAAAAAGAAGCAAAGTTCAGTGCTAATCGTCAAGTTAACTAACACATGATATACTGGATTTAAGAGATTTTAGATTCAGTTCTTACCAGTAGGATTATTAGCGCAGTAGTTAACATGACATATTTGATTTGATATAATGACAATGTATATCAATTCTCTTTCATAATTCGATGAAATATAAAATAATGGTGTGCAATGCAGTGCCAAACTGCCATGTTAATATTGCATGCTAAAGCAAAGAGGTTCTAGAATCGATTCGATTCTCACTAGGACTTTTGATGCCATATCGTACTGCACATAATTGATATACCCCGAGTAATTAGGGATAATTGCAATTTTTATTTCATTATTCGAGAATTCTTGTACTTACCTAATGGAAATTGCTTTTCTCTTATTTTTTTTTGGGGGGTATGTTTTCAGGAACAAGGCTGTCATGGTGGAAGCAGGAATCTTATCGAAGCTCCCAAGGAACATTGACACAGTGGACGAATTAACAAGACATGAACTCTCAGAACTTCTCTTGTCCCTATCTTCTCCAAAGAACATCCACTTGCCATTGGACTCATCACAAGTCATCCCTTTCACACTGGCCGTTCTGGACTCGGACTCGGGCTCCGAGATCAAAGAATCGTGTCTCGAAACATTGTACAACCTTTCCACGGTGCTAGAGAACGCGGCCAAATTGGGATCCGACAGTTGTCTCGTGGGGTCGATTATGAGGGTGGTTTCGTCATTAAGGGGCCTCTCAGAGAAGGCCCTTGCCACGATCGGGAATATCGTCGTGACGTTCCCGGGAAAGAAAGCTGTGGAAAATTGCGGGTTGGTGCCAGAGAGCCTAATCGAGGTCCTGACATGGGAGGACAACCCCAAATGCCAGGAACTGTCTGCTTATGTTTTGATGGTTTTGGCCCATCATAGCTCAGCCCAACGGGCTAAAATGGCCGCCGCCGGCATCGTCCCCGTCCTCCTAGAAGTAGCCCTCCTGGGCAGCCCATTGGCCCAGAAGAGGGCCCTTAAGTTGCTACAGTGGTTCAAGGACGATCGGCAGGTGAGGGTGGGCCCACACTCTGGGCCGCAAACGCCACGAGTCCCAATCGGGTCCCCAATCGCCGACCACTGTGGTGCCCGGGAAGGGAAGAGGATGATGCAGAGACTGGTGAAGGAGAGCCTGCACAAGAATATGGAACTAATCACCAAGAGAGCGAATGTTGATCCCGGCTCGTCATCGTCGTCCTCCAGGCTCAAGTCTCTTGTGGTGAGCACAAGCTCCAAGAGCTTGCCCTATTGATGAAACGACCGATCGGTGTAAGGCAGATTCCTGGAGTTGAAACCGCATTACTTGTGTAGTAATGTGATATCAATTTGTACATCACGGACATCTACTGAAATCGAAACATCATTATTTTGATTATTTCCAGCCCAAATCTTTCCAGTCCTTTTGGTGTCATTTGGACATGACAAATAAACTTATATAGGCCAATCAAATGTCATATGTACCGTTCAATTGAGAAAAACCTTACACACAAAAATATGATCCAATTAAGAGAGAAAATGAAAACTAATAAAGTGTTGCTTGACTGATAAACAAGTTTAATTCCAATAAGAGGAAAAATACAAGTTCGAGTCTCGAAAAGTACTCTTATTGGCAAGAAAAATTAATTTTAATACTCGATCTTCCAGAATCAAAGTAATGACTCCTACAATTTCAGCCTATAAAAAAGAAAAAAAATGGGAAAGGACAAAGAAAAGGAAAAACTATTCACATGAGAATGCTATTTTTTTTTCCTTTTTTCGTTAAGATCACAATGTTGTTATTATTATTATTATTATTTTGCACTTTAATTCAGAACGGGATAGATACACGAGGAGAAATATAAAAATACTTAAATTTTGATCAGTATTAAGAAATGATTTCAAGTCTCTTTTTAGGATTTTTTTTTCGAGTTTTTCAGGGTATCCGAGTTTCGCTCGACTAATTCCCGGGGCCATGTGTACCCCTCAAGCTTTTCCCCCATTTTTTTCTCTCTTGTTGCAGGTGTGATCTGGTAACAATTGAATTGGCCATTTCCACGGTGCCTTCCCCAGCTTAGCTGGACTGGTTGGCTCCATGATGCCTTCCCCAACTTAGCTGGACTGATCGGCTCCGTGGTGCCTTCCCCAGCTTTATTGGAGTGGTCAACTCTAAGGTGCCCTCTCTGGCCTAGCTAATCGATAGGACCTGTTGGTATGTCTCTGTGAAGTGCTCATGTGCTCAACTACCGCCCTAAGATGTCACGACCTGGCCCATGCCTAACATGGACTGGTAATAGCTGATCAAATAGATTTGCGAAAGCGTATAAAACCTTTTGAAATTAATAGACCACTTTATTCATAACAATATCACAAAGGAAATATGACACTGTAAATCACAAACTTTCCAAAGAACTAATTCTTTTCTAAGAAATATATAAACTTGTCATCTGTTACACCATCTACCATTCGTCCATTATTCCGTCAAACTTGATGATGTGGCTCACTGACGGAGCTGATGTGGCTAATAGCAATTTATGTGTCCGTTTATATGTATGAGTGAGTTGGCTTGGTGGGGCCCAATAACATGAAATGACTTGCTTGCCCTGCATTCCTCCTATTTCTCTCTCGTGCATTTGTGGACAAAACCGTCAACTTGCTCCACCTCCACTTCGTCTTCTTCCTCCTCCTCCCTTCCTACGAGACCCTTTCATCCCACCCCCTTTCTCTTTTATCCTTTCCTCAGAGAAAAAAAAAAAGAAAGAAAAACAACACATGTAAGCATCTCATTTCGGTTCGGACTAGGTCAACCAACTGAAGAGCACATCGAGTTAGAGAGCAAATAAAAGGACACGGGGATCATGCATCAGAAGTTGAAACAAATAAGTTCTCGAGTACTAAGTACTTCATTTCTACTTTCAGTGCCTATTTTTAAAAGGATAGGTGATAATTTGTAAGATTTTATTCTCCAAGGAAGCACATGTAAAACGAATTTTGAAACGTGGTGCCAACTCTCCGGATACCTTGTTTTAAAACCTTAATTGCTTGTACTTTTAATAAAGAAAAAGGCATATTACGTTTCTCTTATTAAAACCCTTTGATTCTCATTATTTATTCATTAGGGAAAGGATTCGAGACGGAGAGATCAATATTCCACGAAGCGAGAAATATTCATATCATGGTGTTTTCTAGATAAAAATTGTTATATGAACCTCAAGATATTTTTTGATAATTTTCTCCGCTCAAATGTGCTTTAAAATCCTGAAAATGAAGTTTTTCGAGAAGTTTAGAGGTGAATGCTTAATTAAATTAGACCAAACTAGTTCAGTTCTGACTTTAAACTCAGTTCCATATTTTACAAAAATTAAGGAGGGTTGGCGCGGGTAGCCACGGTGCCTGTGGCGGTAGGCGCGGTTAGAACCCCGCCCAAAGCCTGTTGTCCTTCTTATCCAAAATGGACAGTTGGCATCCTACGAATCACCAAAATTTGAAAAAATTTCTCAGATTCGCCCCTACAATTTGTAAAGTTACAAAATGGTCTCTGACTCCCATTTGCCTATATATAGATGGTTATTTGCTGAAAAATGGACTTTTTGACCAACTTCATATGCTGAGGTTATGCCAAATTAATGACCCAAAATTCCTAAATTAAGCCTAGGTCTTCCATAATTACTTAGGAGAAACCTGATTAAGCCCTGATTTAGTCTACTGGAGCTCGATTCCCGAAGATTCGTGGAAGAACAAGGTAAAGCATTGCTCAATCAGAGGTTGGTCAGCCTTGGAACCGAGCCCTTTGGCTCGGGTTCAGGTGGGCTCACCCCTCTCCTCTCCTAATCTTGACTTGATATGAATCCTAATAGGATTTTTGGGTACTTTAGTGATGAATCAGTTTAGGATGATTGAAATAGCATGTTAATAGCATGCCCTAGACTATAATTAGGCAGTCTATTACGTGTATATACACTAGGACTAGCTTAATCGTGCTAAATATGGTTGATTTTGCTTGATTGGTGCTTGATTAGGATTAATTGAGTAGTGACATGCTAATTAAGTTCTAATTTGGCTTAATCTTGCTTAATAGCTTGTGATAACATTCTGATAACGTAGTAATTAGGTCCAATTTGTAGTCAATTAGGTTTGATTTGGCTCAAATTGTGTGTAATTGGACTAATTACGAACTTGGCTAGGGGTAATTAGGCTGAAATTTGCGTAATTAGTCGAAATTGGCATGAAATTGAAGTTGCATACATTCTGTAATTTTTTGTGAATTAGGCTTAGACGAGTCAATTTGATGATTTGTTACTTGATTCGGCTTAATCAGGGTAATTGACTTCCAATTGCTTGAAATTAGACTTAATTAGGTTTAATCGGCCTTAATTAGCATAAAATTGACCTCCTAAACATGCTGAAAATTTTTTATTGAATTGATCCGAGAACCAATTGTTTGATTTAGGGGTCAACTAGGATTAATTTGTGATAATTGAGTTGATTAGTCATTTTCTCGTGTAAGAAGGCCTAATTGTGACCGCTTGTTGTATGAATGGAGCCTTTGTTGTATGAATGGCAATGTGATCGAGCGGTATAGTTTCCATTTAAGTCCGATTTTGCTTAATTAGAGTCTAATTAGGAGTAATTAGACCAATTTAGGTGAAATTGACCTAATAAATTGTGCGAATCTTAATTTCGTCTCGTCGGGACCTGCATGCATACGCGCTGATTGCACGGCTTGGGAGTGCCTACCTTCCCAGGGGACGCGCGATTGACACGCGTGAAAAGGAGTCGCCGCTACCAGTTTGCAATTCGAGTGTCGAGGGCCAGTGAGTTGCCGAGGTCAAGATGATAAGGATACACCTAGTTTTTTAAGGCATATGATCTTACGGAATCAGGAGTTTCGAATTCGGGGGTTCTGTTATGTACATGCCTATATCCTCGCACGCCCTATTGGTACTCTAGTTAGTCTAAGGTTTGCTATTTTTAATTTATTTACCACGTTAACTAGGTTTCGCTAGTCTCGCTCATTTTGACATCGTAAATACGTGGAAATAATCGATTTGATTTGAGGAACCGAAAGACAAGCAGATCCTCGGGTCAAGGGTCGGTCCACCGTCCTCGCATCTCGGTTGACCAGATCGTGATGGCTAGTTTGTCGTGTGGACTGAACTCGTGACTCGTGGGTCCCGCTTGTCTCGGGGACCCATAAACCGACTGGATCGATTCCGGCTCTCCAACTTCATGCTTGCCGAATGGGATCTTTACATAAATAAATGTACAAATAAATACCTTACAATGTACTCTTAAATAATAAATATAAATTACAGCAAATGAATCTCGATCAACTCACATTCGACCAATATTTCACTCGTACTCACCGTGAGTTTTGAAAAAATCAAAATCAAAATTAATGCGACGCGATCTTATGAGAACTGAGGTTCGGATCCGACTGAACCAGTGGATCCCAGGAGGGTCAAATGGTCCTCAAGATAGCCAGGTGATTGTTTAATCCCATTTCACGCATCCTGAGCCGAGTCATCCTCCGCTTGGATTCTACTACGATTAAAACGGTGACTCAATGCTAGACCCCATGTCGCATTCGGGTCGCGCACACTTAGTGTGTGGGGGGCGTTAGACCCCATGATTGATGGGTGGGACGTTGGACCCTGTGTGAATCGTATCTTATGAGTTCGTGCTCAAACCGTCACAGAACAGATAAAAACAAATAAAAACATATAGAACAGACAAAAATGGGTGAAAACCGATAAAATAGACAATTTGTGTGAATTAAGTGTCATGTTTACGTGATTATCATATTATGATCCGGGATTGCTTGGCAGAGATGTCTCTATCCTAAACAGACAAAAACATAATAGATGCATGTGATGAGAATCAGCCATGGGCTATCGTGGGGACATTTAACATTCGACTTTGCTCAAAAAGGACTCGACATACATAATGTATATTGTCAAGCCTTGAGTGTGTGGGTTTCTTTTAAATTTTACTGTTTTGTGACACTGACAGATTAATAGATTATAAGATAAATGTGTTTTGCCTGAGTCCTAAACCTAGGGCTTTGCCCCGCCCTTTTCCCTGTATTTATTGCGTCAAGTGCGTGATTAGTTCGGTTTTATATTTTATGAAAAATAAATCCAATCTAAACACAAACTTAGGGAAATGAGAACACAAAACACCACGGAGGTGCCAAGGTCTCTGCTCATGCCCTATAGAAGACCGGACAACCTTTCACGGACCATCCTCGTTCGCGTCTCTAGTCCACCTCCTAAGTGCCCAAATCTATGCTAGAATGATAGAAACACTTCGGACGGATAAAGATGGCTATGCAAATAAGACCTGCGCCTGCAAGGGCTGCTTATCTTTACCCATGACTCGTGGTGTTTCGATCACTCTAACCCTAAGATTGTCAATAAATCATAAACTGATAATCTTGCTCTTAGGATGAAAAATTGGTTTTGCAAAAATGAGATTGAGAGACGCAGGCCACTTCAGCTAGTAGCCGATGTCGGACGATCCCCTTGATCCTCCAAGGTCTTGTATAAACCTCAAGAAAGCCGAAAAACCGATCGGTTTGCCCGAAGACGGTCTAAAAAGAATTCTCGCATTTCGACTTGAGCCGCCTCAAATAGGGTTTAGACTCGAGTAAGGACATGTGAATCCTTCCTAGATATCCATGCTACATGGACCACACGCCTCAGTATTTATAAAAAACTGTGGGTTTAGAAGAAGGGCATAATTAATAGTTCATCATTTACCGACTTGCTTACAAATTATTAATCGGTTCGTGCAATTTATTTAATAGTCAAGTGAATTAATTAACCGAGTGAGTAGTTCCAATTCACTACGTGTGTGGAATTTATTAATTTGAGTGAATCCGCCAAATGCTTTGATTTGTGGGTTTCGAGCCGTCAAACCAGTCATTGATGAACCATTCAGTATGGGCTCTAATTCCCACCATCACGAAATTAAATCCGATTTTTAAACCGACTTTACGTGATTAATCCGATTCGTGTAGGGTTTTGATAAAAAATGCATTCAAACATTTCAAAGCACACGAACATGGGCACAACGATCACAAAAAATTTTAATTTTGCCGGTTTTATGTCCGAGTGATCAATTAAGTCGGTTTTGGTGTATTTAGTCATTTTTGTTCTTTAAAATCAGGTGAGCATGGGATTTAATTCGTATGGATTCATTCTCACTTCAAATGATCAATTTTAGGTCCATTTTAATTGGGGAAAATTCCTAGACAAATCACAGTTTGAAAATAAGTATCACAGTGCATCATATTTTGAAAAATTAACATGGTGCATCACGAAAATTTTGAAAATTTTCACCGTACATTATTTCCGTCAACTAATAGACGGAAAGCTGACGTGGCACATTATTTGGACAAATGGTGCTAATGTGGCCGTGCTTACTCAGCATCTGGGTCTCACCTGGCCATGAAAATATGATGCGCTGTGAAAATTATTTTCAGATTGTGATGCACGATGTCATTTTTCCATTTTAATATTTGTTTGTTAACTTGTTTCCTAAAACGGAAAGGCACTAACAACCATATACAAACTACCATGTCCTGAACAATCTTGTTCCTATCTCTGTTCCATATTTTGTAATATTTGGCACAAGTTTGTTGATCGATCAAGAAACATGGCCTCCATTGTCGGTTGAGCCACAAAACCTCATGCAATGTGTTTCCCTTGCTCGGGTCAGGGCCACATTAACGCAACTCTCAAACTAGCCGTCAAGGAAACTAGGCCCTTCTCTAGAGTTGACCATTTGTTTGTGGTTGAACTTTGTGTTGACGAAATTGATGTGGAAGCCCTTGCAAGAGCTCTGCGAGTTTGAGAGTTGCGTTAATGTGGTCCTGACCCGGGCAAGGGAAGCACACCGCATGAGGTTTTGTGGCTCAACCGACGATAGAGGCCATGTTTCCTGATCGATCAACAAACTTGTGCCAAATATTACAAAAAATGGAAGAGAGATAGGAACAAGATTATTCAAGACATGACAGTTTGTATATAGTTGTTAGTGCCTTTCCGTTTTAAGAAATAAGTTAACAAACAAATATTAAAATGAGAAAATGACACCGTGCATCACATTTTGAAAATTATTTTCACAGTGTATCATATTTTCATGGCTAGGTGGGACTCAAATGCTGAGTAAGCACGGCCACATTGGCACCGTTTGTCCAAATAACGTGCCACATTAGCTTTCTGTCCATCAGTTGACGGAAATGATGCATGGTGAAAATTTTCAAAATTTTCGTGATGCACTATGATATTTGTTTTCAAATTGTGATGTACGGTATCATTTTTCCTTTTAATTGCGATCTTTTCAAATCAAGTTCGCATTGGGCAGGTTTTCTTTACACGCATTCCGATTTTAAATGTCTTGAACCTTATATTAATGACCCAACTCATAGCTTCTAGGTCCAAAACTCGTCAACAAACATCATCACAGTCATCAGTCGTAAGAGAGTCCTAGCATGCCACTAAGTTTGGGATTTCATACCTCTCCCCACCGAAGTCGGGAGGAACTCGAGAAGCTACGAAACTCCTCGATCCTGAGCTGAAATCGACCGTCTCAGTTCACCACAGTGAAAAGGAAAGGGATGACAGGGCGGCACAACGAGTCGGGAAAGCGTGACAGCGGGAAGGGTCGCAGTTGGAGCTCATTAAGGAAACTCGAACCTGCAAAACAGAGGGAAAAACCAGAAAAAAAATAATACAAAAAAGAGAAATAAAGCACCACAGACAGAGAGTAACGGAGGAAAGAACCGGAAATGAAAGAAAAGGTGGTGAAAGCTTAGCTCAGAGGCTCGGGGGAGGGGTCCGGATGGCGACGAAAACCAGCTCAGGCGTAGCTGCTGCTGTCCTCTTGTGCCTTTTAAGTTCGAGAGAGAGACACACAGAGAGAGAGAGAGAGAGAGATCAGTTCTGGTCTGTGTCTATGTACTCTCAGCCAGTAACGTGGAAAAGAGAGGACAAGGAGAAGTTGGGGCGCTCTGTGATCAGCCGAGAAGGGGAGGGCTGGAAGTTGGTGTGTCTGGTGGCAAGGATGACGAGCTTGCTGGTGATGATGATGGGAGTCTATGGTGGGCTTATGGAAGATGATGAGGATGTTGAAATTACTGGTCTCTTTTCGGAAGAGAGAGCTGAGGGACTGAAGGAGAAAAGATGAAGGAATCGTCTGTGTGTTGAAGCCAGGAGAGGAAAAGAGTTGAGAGCCCGAGAGGAGATGGATTGATGGTTGTTGTTGAGCTGTCTGTTGCCTCTGGATGATCGAAGAAACAGAGGCCGGTCTGTCTCCTTTTCTCTGTCCTTCTGCCCGAGCCAGAGAGAAAGAAAGAGAGAGAGAGAGAGAGAGAGAGAGAGAGAGAGAGTTCGTGGTTTTTTTTTCTTATGGAATCCGTGCTGCTGAGGAGGAGTAGACGTAGGTGGATGTCATACGTGCAGAGAAGGGCGGTGGCAGGAAGTTGCAGGGCATGGCCCAGAGCTTTCTGAACTGAAGGCTTGGGAGTTGCTGGTTCCTCAGAAGGAAAGAAAAGAAAGGAAAAAGGAAGGACAGAAGAAGTCATCAGCGGGTGCGGCCCAACTTGCCTGCCAACATCAGTTGAAAGAAGAAGAAGAAGAAAAAAAAAAGGAAAGAAAGGAAATGAAAGTGCAGGTCAACAGAACAGGAGAGGGAGCAATAAGTTCGGGCAAAAGTTCAAAACTGCCGAAGAAAGAAAGAAAACAAAAGAACAAACATGGATGGGTCGGCCAACTTGGCCATTTGGCCGACCCACATGACACATTTTCCTCTTTTTTTCTTTTTTTTCTTTTTGTTTTTTTAGTCGTACAGTAGTTCTGGTGAAATTCGATTTTTCAAAATCTGTCGATATTTTCGGAATGAAAACTTCGAAATTGAGAAATTTGAAAAAGGATCGGCTCCGTGAGAATTCCAATTTGTATCGACGGAAATCGAATCTCGATAAAAATCGATATTGAACCTTCACAACACATCGACCGTAATTGCTCGATTATTTTTATAATTCAATCTTTTCAATCGGATATCCGAAAAATATTCTCAGACCACTATTGTAATCAGAAAAATTTAGGGATCGATATGACGTAGAAAAATATTTTTTAATCCCGAGTTTTGATCCAGATTTTGGAAATCAAATTTGACGTGCGTAAAGCCTAAAATTCTCGCCTTTGCAATCAAATATTCGAAAAATGATTTGGGATCACCACTGCACTCAGAAAAATTCGAGGATCAATATCATGCAGAAAAAATATTTTTCGGCCTTGAGTTTTGTTCTATATTTTGAAAATGAAAAATAACGCATGTAAGGCCTGAAATTCTCATCTTTTTAATTGAATATCCGAAAAATGATCCGAGACCACCGTTGCACTCAGAAAAATTCGAGGATCAATATTATGCAGAGAAATATTTTCTGGTCCCGAGTACCGTCCTGGATTTGAAAGATGGAAATTGATGCACGTAAAACTCTAAAAGGTCTCATAGAGTTTTTTTTCAAATACAAAATTAGAGTTAAAGAAATGCCCCGAGTTCAAAACCGGTGAATTTGTCGAGTAATAGTTAGACATGACTTCCTCACTAAATGAAAAATGTGGTCTGGTCCTCCTCAATGGTTCTCGAGCGCCGGTGGATCAAAACGGGGTTCTGACATTAATGTTTCGGCATTAGGAATTGGAATCTAATGTAGTCTAATTTCCTTAGGCTTAAATGGCATAAATAACCTCTTATGCGTATAAGGCCGAATTTGTGTGTAATCAATTGAGTCAAAATCGGTCAAAACCATGACATTATTGTATTAATTGGTAATAATCATGTACATTTGGCCTAATTACATGGGACTTGGGGTAATTAGACACTAGTTAGAGGGTCTTAAGCTCTTAGGAAGGTCTTAGTGACCTTGAGGGTGGGTCATTAGGACCTGGGATCCTCTAAATCGGAAAGAGTCAATCACTTGGCTTAATTGGATAAAAAAAATCTCATCTTGTGTGTAAATTAATTAAAAATGATTAATTATGTATATTGACATGAATCATGGGGGTAATGGACCCACTTGTCGAGTCCTAGGATCCAAATTGAAAGTCAAGTTGACATTGAGTGGATTAGGACCATTTTTTATATTTTTTGTGGATTAATTGACTAATTTATTTAAATATGGCATTGTTAATAAAATTGGGAAAAAAAACCGTGAATAAAACGTGTAGAAATAGAGAAATAAAATTTAGAATTTTTCTAGCTTATGGGTCCTAGGCCAATTTTCCTCTTTTCAAGCCCTAGGCCTGTTTCTAGGCTCACTCAGCCCATTGTGGGAATGATTGGCTTAAATGTATGGCCCATTTATGTATGATGGCTAGAATGTATGGCTCTTTTTGAAGGTATGGCCCGTTTTACTTTTCGTCTCGAAAAAGTGTGGTCCAGTTTTCAGAGTTATCCTGTATAGTTTGTATATAAGCACATGAATCGTGCAGAGTTTACAATTTGTAATTTACCTTGTTGTACATTCGCGAATATGGCATTGACCCTAGGACTAAATAATTTGACTTTAAAAATAAAAAGTGTTTGAATCTAATAGGAGTCCAGAGGATACCGAAATGGCGAGTTATTAATTTACGAGCCTCTAATCTCGTAATAAAATCCCCTAGACTCATTTCTAAGCTATTGTTAATTAGAGAAACCAACTAACATTACATGCATTAAATATAAATGTAGGAATCGATACATTCATAGTAAAATAGACTACACTTGATAATAAATGTTCCCAACATTGTCAGAAACCAAATTTTATTAATTAAATATATAGTAAATATTCTAAATAAAATAATATATAATAAAAAATAATAATTTTAAAGATACAACGATCAAGTCTTTTACAAACAAAGAACATATATTTATGTTAATAATATATAGAGTAAATTGACAAATTGGTCCTCCAAATATGCATGTTACATCAAATTGGATCTCAAGAAATTTTTTATATTAAATTGAACCTTGAGAGATTAAGTGTACATCAAATTGAACCTTGAGAGATTAAGTGTATATCAAATCCGACCTCAAGAAATTTTTTACATCATATTGAACTTTGAGAGATTAAGTATACATCAAATTGAACTTTGAGAAATTAAGTGTACGTCAAATTCGATCTCAAGAAATTTTTACATCAAATTGAACCTTGAGAGATTAAGTATACATTAAATCCGACCTTCCGTCAGAATGCCGTAAAAAAATGGATGGAAAAATCTGATATGGCATTCAACAGATGATGTGGCATTATTTAATTATTTTCTTCCTTTTTTTATTATTCCCCATTTCTGTCTGACTTCAAAAAATATTTCCTACGGTTCCTATGATTTTCAGTCGGAGGCGGGAAAAACTTCATCCTCCCGGCGCGTCCTCCTCAATCGCTGGTGCTCTCGGCGTAGAGAGCTAAAGGCAAGGAGAAAGAGGGTGATAGAGAGATTACGGCGGCTGGCGAGTCTACGTCGAGAGCACCAGCGATTGAGGAGAACGCATCGAGAGGAGAAAGATTTTCCGTCCTCTGACTGAAAAGTAAGGGAATTGTAGGAAATATTTTTTTTAAGCCATACAGAAACGGGGAATAATAAAAAAAATGAAAGAAGACAATCGAACAATGTCACATCAGCTGTTGAATGCCAAATCAGATTTTTCCATCCATTTTTGGACGGCATTCTGACGGAAGGTCGGATTTGATGTACATTTAATCTCTCAAGGTTCCATTTGATGTAAAAAAATTCTTGAGGTCAGATTTAATGTACACTTAATCTCTCAATGTTCAATTTGATGTACACTTAATCTCTCAATGTTTAATTTGATGTAAAAAATTCCGTGAGGTCGGATTTGATGTATACTTAATCTCTAAAGGTTCAATTTGATGTACATTAATCTCTCAAGGTTCAATTTGATTTTAAAAATTTCTTGAGGTCATATTTGATGTACATTTAACCTCTCAAGGTTCAATTTGATGTAAAAAAATTCTTGAGGTCAGATTTGATGTAACATGCATATGTGGAGGACTAATTTGTCAATTTACTCTAATATATATGCATACCAACATGTGACAATCATTTCAGAAATAATTAATTGTAAAATAAAATAGAAAATAATAAATTGATTGACATTTCTATTATCTCATGAAATTTGAAATTAATAATTAAAAGTACTTTATTGTGTTAAGAAGAAAATATATTTTCCAAATATCACATAATTATAATATCTCATGAAATTTGAAATTAATAATTAAAAGTACTTTATTGTGTTAAGAAGAAAATATATTTTCTAAATATCACATAATTATAATAAGAAATAGTATTTAAATGGGTTAAAATGAACATATATGATGCAGAGGATATAAACACTACAAAATATTTAATTGATCATGTATAGGATTTAAATAAAAAAATATGTCTTATATAAAAACTTATGACAATAGTATGAACATAAGCTCATAAATAGAATAGAAAAAAAAACTCAAAAATAAGAATGTAATAAGCACTCTTTAAATAAAAAGGGTGAAACAAATTTTTATTTTTATTACTAAACTTTATATATATGACATATCTATATTTTCCATTAACTTAAATATATGATGCATATTAATAGTTTTAAACTATTATTAAAGTAAGTAATTTACTCCAATTTTTAAGAAAAAATATTGAAAATTATTATTTAAAAATTTAAATTTAAATTAATAATTATTATTTTTAATTAGAAATTAGTGTTTCAAAATATAAATAATTACAAGAAGAAATGATACAAAGATATATGAAAAGGAACCCGTGCAACCCATACTTTAATATCTTTTTATGCATTTAATTCAATTTTAGTAGCTCTTACTTATAAAAATTATATTTATGTGTTAAATATATTTTCTAAAATATAAGACTAATTGAAAAAAACTGTAAATAAAAATATATAATCATATTATATTTTGAAATCAGTTCCAATGAATATAATATAATTTAATTTCTTCATGTGATGATATATAATAAAAACAATTCTATGAATAAGTGTTAAGTGTTTCAAAAAAAAGTAATGAAAGTTAGAATTTTTTTTTTGATAAAATTCATCGTGATTTAATTTTACGTCTTACTATAAGAAAATGAGTAAATCAACATGCACGGTAAGCCCGTGCAAAATATCACGGTTGAAAACTACTTGTAAGATATTATAATATATTCAATTTTTTCTGATTGGTTTTTATATCTTTCTGTTTGCATTAACTCCTATTAGTCTATTACTGTTATGTAATTTTAAATTATCTGGATAATATTTTATAATACAAAAATATATGGTTGTTCGCATCCATTAGCTCTCGGGCCTAGATCCACCCCGAAAATTAGCAAATGAATTTGCTCTTTTATCTCTCTGTTCACCTTTGTGGTATCTTGTGGGACCTAGAAATTTCGCACAAATACACAAATATATATATATATATATATATATTATTACATAAATCATATTTGCTTTATAGGTGGCATTTTCATTTTATATATATATATATATATATATATATATATATATATATCTTTCTTTTCTGCAAGTGCTTTAGAACAATTGAAATAAAATAAAATAAAAATAATAAAGAAATGAAAACAAAATAATGATTTGATTAGGGTGTAGGCTTCTTAATGGTGAAACTTGCCATACCAAATCTACCTTTCTCCCTCTGTTATCTTCTCCACCGCCTCTTTATTGTTTATTGTTTTTTTTTTTAATTTATTGAGTTTAGCTTGTTGGGGCTTTGGGGGCTCTGGTGGGTTCGAAGAAAAGAGGCAGGGCGAGAGAGGAAAGAGATGAGGCAGATGGGAAAGGGTAAGGTGAGAGGCTGAAGAATCGAAACAGAAGGAAGAATCAGAGAGGTTGAAGATGAAAAGCTCGATTGAGAAAGAGAGAGAGATTCGGAGACCGAGCTAAAGCCTCCCGAGTTCATCGCGACTTATGTTTCTGCGGCCTTCCGTCCTATCACCATCGCTTGAAGGAGATATTAAAGGAGAAACAATACCTCTTCTTGGTCCCATTCTCTATGTGTATTCCTATCTCTAGACGAGGACAGGTAACAGCATGGGTTACCGTTAAACCCGAGCCACCGTAAGTGCAATTCCTAGCTCTTAGTTATAACATCAATATCTAGATTGAAGCATAAGAATGGTGAAACCGTTATAGGAGTGGCTTTATATTTGTTTAAGAGCCTTACTGATCTATTATGCTTTGAAATTACAAACAAGATATCGATGATCATAAGGTAGCCTATGTGGGAGCTCTGCTTTTGACGGTCAATTACCTCGAGGCACAACTTTGGACTAATCTGAATCGTGTTATTATTACTTGCTAAGAGCATCATCGAGTTTTAAACTCAAAATGATCTCCAAGTAAGATTGGTGTTTTATCCGATTCACACGAGGTTCAAATTCTGATTCTTGGTTTAAGTGGAGCTCTTGCAGATGATATGAAGTTTTTTTGTTGGATTTGGTTGAGGTGAGTGAAATAGGGACAAGCTGAAGAAGTTACAGTAGTTGCTTATCATAAGTCTAGGCTTATCGGGTATTATCTGAATGTTCTATTGGTCTGCTGCAATATGAGAATTGTTCATGGAGAAGATGATTTTTGATTTAATGCATTGAGGTCACTTAAATTTGAGGAATTATCGCTCGGAACAGAAACAATGTTTCTATTGTCATTCACTTATTAATTAGATTTCCGGCATATTCCTACCAAATTAGTGATTATTGAATGGTAATGACTTGGCTAACGCTAGTGATATTGGCGTGGGGTTGCTTCAAAAGTATTTAGTGTATATGAACTATTCTTTCTTGACTAAGTGTTATCTTTTACTCTCTGGATTAGATTATGGGCCAACCACAAGATCCTCTACATGATTGACTTTTTGTTACAATTAAGTTAATCTTTCGTTGTACCCCTTCTCTATAAATTAATTAATTGGCTTCAAAAGAGTTGTTAGTTAATAATATGCTCTTATAATTCAAATGTAATATATTTATCATTATGGCATTAACATTAACCACTCTTTGAGATTATTCCAAGAGAATAGGTGCCACCCATTGGTTCAGGTTTATATTCTAATATGGCCAAAGCTGATAGAGTTATAACGGATATGGATCGAGGAGACCATAAACTTGAATCTTGAAGGTTTGACTTGATGAATTATTTTTAGTAGTCCTGTGAGTACTATATTCTCTTGTGAAATGATGCATTATAGTTATATAAATTATTTAAGAAGAATATTGTGATAATTAGATTAATGAAGCGGTCTTGTTATGTTGTATGAAAGGATTTGAGAGATATTAGCCTTTTATGTTTTATTTTGATTGGAGATATGCAGTGTGATTATGTATGAGATATATGATAATAATGTGATATCATTGTAATGGGATTGTGATTGTGCTCGTGTATACTGATATTGTTTGACTATGGCATGGGACTGCTGGACCCGATGGAATAGAAAAATGGGCTCTAATAGTTGCTGGACCTGGCGGAATATAAATAGGGGTCTGATCAGCCGCTGGACCCGGCGGAAGAGAAAAATGGGCTCAAACGGTCGTTAGATCCAGCGGAATATAAATTGAGGTCAACTCTTATCGTCAAAGTTAATAGGCGGCCTCCACTTATGAGATATGAATATTGATAGTTGAGGATGATATGAGTGAGATGTGCGGGGTCACGGTACCGTCCTAATTTATCGCAAGGTAATGCGACCTTATGGCTATATTGTTTGACTAGTGTTATGCATTGTTTGTTTGGATTGATTTAGAGGGATGTGATGCTCGTTGAGCTTGAATTTGTTGTTATACTTGAATGTTGGTGGGATGCTAGAACTTGATTTATCAAGTGATTGTGTAGTGATTTGTTGTGAAACGCTAAATAAATAGATATTTGATGTTTATGCGATATTGGATATTAGAGAAATGATTGAAAGAGTTGTGTGTATTTGTTAGTATAACTTAAATTTAGTTACTTTATTTGATATAATTATTATTATCATTTGTATATATAATGTATATATGTGGGTAAATTGATAGTTGGATTTGATGTGATTGTATTATTTATTTGAATATCTGGTTGTTTGTAATTAAATATTTATATAATAATAATTCATTTTGCTTTGAAATATAATATCACTACACATATTTGCATATATTTTTCCAGATAAGTTAGAGGTTATACGGGAGAATCATTTTGATGTGGGGGTTCAGCATGGAAGATAGTTAGCAAGAACTTTATGTTTTACAAGTATTAGAGCTATCTATGTAGTACTTGTAATAAGTTACGACCTAAAAGATTTTGTTTAACTACTCATGGGATGTTGTAAGAAATATGCTATATTTATTTTTTTAGAGATCTATGATTTTCTAGTGTGTATATATATATATATGTTAGAGCTTGCTGGATTAGTTATATATATTTTGGAGTTTATGGAAAGCAAGTTTTTATAAGAGTAGTTATGTGATAATGGATATCGAGAAAATTTTGGGGAAATTCTGTTGAAATTTCGGATCGTGATATATCTTTTAGAGCATTATTTGAAATGAAAAACAAAAATTTAATAGATACTTTGGAAAATATTCAGATCTGAACATTTTGCTTATAAGATAAATGTCTCACCATAAACAAAACAAAAAAAAAGGAAAAAAAAAGACCACAAATAATAAGTAAAATAAAGTTAGAGTAAAAAAAATATTATAATTACTTCTTCATCATAAACCTTCTAATCGGTCGTGTATCATCTTCAAGTTTTCATCCCAAACAAAATCATTCTTGTTTTGCAAAGTTTGAATTTTTTTAAGCTTTTTTTTCTTCTTTTTCATCCAGAGATAGACATTATTAGCTCCAAATGTTATGGTTATCACTTGTGCCATACTTCCACTTGAGTAAGTGAAGACAAACGAAAGGTATTATATGGCTAGTTTCCTTATAGATTAGAGCCTCAATGGCAAAAATTTGCAACGGCAAATGCTCTATCAATTTAGGCCACCAATTTCATTGGATACCTATCTGAATATTCCTTTTGATGTCTTGATTTCCCATAGATATGGTCTTCATATCTCTATTAACCCGTATATAATTATATCCAAGCAGAGTTAAAAAACGCTATAGTGTTTCTTAATTTATTTTAAATTTTCACGAAGGCTTTCACAAAATAGTTTGTATTCATCATTTTTCATTCTTTATAAAATGATAATTTTTCTCTAGAGATCAAGAAATTCTTTCTCAAAGTTAGATATTAATTGTTTTTGTACTCTTGGACAAAAGTTACATCAGTGTTCTATTAACATTTTACATTCATGTTGAGAGTCCAGTAATTTTTTTAAAAAAATTTGGACTTTCCCTTAAAAAATTTCTTCCAAGTTAAATCATATAATGTTCAATAAATGTACTTCACTAACCTCTTATTTTTTTACATATTATAATTTATATTTTCACATATTATCGTCTTGAAAAGTTATGACATATATCAAGGAAGAATCAAATTTTTTCAAAGATAATTACCTTGGATAATTCCCAATTGTTTTTTTGTTTTCCTAGCTAATATGATTATCTTATATTACTTCTTCAATTCAACCAACATCGAAATGAAATCGTCAATTTTCTTGACAAGTATTAATTTGGGTAAATTAAAAAAAAAACTTAAATTTTGTAAAACGTCTCTATTTTGTTCTAAATTTTATTTTGTAACAAAAAAAATCACATGTTTTGATAATAGTCTCAGATTTGCCTCCCTTACTATTCCGTTAAAATTTCTTTCTGTTTGCCTTCGTGGACTTTATGGGATCTACCAAATTTATATATCATTTGGTCATCTTCTCTTTTCTTTACAAAAATAACCCAAGTTTTCATAGAAGTCTCAGTGTTGTTCTAGATTTTGATTTGTAATTTAAAAAAATACATGTTAGCACTCCGTTTTGGTCCATCGGATCCAGAGAGAATATCAAGGGCATTCCTAACTATAATTCGAAAACTATTACAGAAGAAGACCCAGCAAATCCCGGATTACTATTCACCCTCCACCCTCCCAATTGTCCTTTTGTCGGCATGTCTAGCCCCGACTGGGCACGTTTGGCGCCGATCCATCTTCCTCTCCTCCGACTGATCATTTCCCCTTGTCCTTCTGTCATTTCTGTCCTCCGTCTCCTCTATTTGCTTTTCTTCTTCACACCTGCTCACACATTGTTGCCTTACTGCTCTGCTCCGCTTGTTCCCCACGTTCGACCACTCCTTGTACCGATTGGTCTCTCCCTATCCTTCCTCTGTGCCGCCACCCTCTCCTTCACCGTCACCGCTCGAGCAAACCAGCTGCAGTTGCTTGGGTTGTTATATGCTTTACCCACATAGTCCGACACCATTCTTGGGTTCATGCTATGGATCCCTTTGGGATTATGAGGATTTGTAGTCAGGGTCACTCGATTCTTGTTAATCCGTGATTAGGTAGCTCTAGTTCATATCCTGTTGAGTCAGCAAGGCTCGTGTTGTCGTCGATTGTCTACTCGGCACCTCAATGTACATTACGTTTGCATTGAATAAAATCTATTTACTATTGACAAAAAAAAATGATGTGCCGAAGTCAACAGGAGAGAAGGGATTTTTCATACTTGTTTTGTTGAACAGTGTCCAGCGGTCAAAATCTCAAGCAAAAAGGCGTGACTGAGTTGAATCGTTGGGATGACAACTCCAATAAACGCGAGCATATACAATTGGTAGCTATACTTGCGAAAACACATCAAAGAATATGATAGATATTGATATAATTCTTAAAAATGAACAATGAAATTAAACAACATCGTGAACAATAAAAATTAGACAACATCGTGAACAATAAAAATTAAAATTCATCTAGATATATTTAAAGGGTGGAGTTATTGTTAAAATTAACTATAAAAAGGAAGGGATTTCATATATCTCATGGTTTAACCTTTTAAAAAATTTATCCTATGTTTTTTTTGTTGATATATCCCATGTCAACGTTTTAACAGTCTTGCCACTGTGGCCATTTTATCCGGGATAGATTTGAGAAAAAATTAAAACCGTGTGATAGATTTGTAGAAAGAATTAAAACTCTATTATATATTTGTGAAAAAATTAAAATCGTGGAATATATTTGGATCTTACTAACGTTTTATTAATAAAAAGATAACGTCGAGATAGATTTGAAACAAAATATAAATAATGAAATATATCTAAAAAAAGAAAATAAAGTGAAAGCGTGTGTTTTTATGTATGAAAGGTTACATATATATATATATATATATATTAATTATATAATATTAAATGAAATGAAAAGGCGAGCTTCATGATTGAAAGTACACATTTTTTGATACTCTAATATGTAAATAGATGAAGCCAAGGATGCATGTGTATGTGTGGCTAGGTACACCAATGAACTAGGATTAATCTAGATACATTGAATGTATAAAAATGGTTAGACTCATTAAATAGTGGAGTACACGATATTAAACATGTCTAGATTCATTGAAAGGGTAATAATTAGAATTATAAAAATTGAGAAAGAAACACTTTTTGGAACTATATACTTTTATAATAGTTATTATTATTATTAGGGCTAATTATGTAAAAAGGCATGATCTTTGCTTAAATTTTTAATTCTAGCATGATCTTTCGAAAATAGTACAGAAAACACGACATTTAGTTTTAGTATCAAATTTAGCATGCCGTTAAATATTCCGTCAATTCCAATAATATTGGCTGAATAAAATTAACGATGTCACGTATCGCTATATTATTCGATTAGTGGATCCTATATCTTTTGATTTAATAAAAATAATTCTAAAATTTTTTTAAAAAAGGGAAGGGATGGGTCGGCCGAAGACAAAGAGAGGAGGGGGCTAGCGGGTCGGTAGTGGTGGCTTCCATTGCGGCTACTACCGCTGGAATCTAAAGAGCGCCAATTTCAGGTCTCCTTCAATCCCGATTTCCGACATCACCACCCCAATCGGGGTCGGCGGCCATCATAGAGGTTGAAACCACCCCCTTCTTTTATTTTCAACATTATTTTTATTAAGTAAAAATGTAGGGTCCACTCATCGAATAATATGGTAACACGTGGCATCGTTAATGCTTAGTCAACATATTATTCGATGAGCGGACACCGTTAATTCAATGTTAGAATTGACAGAATATTTAATGATGTACTAGTTTTGAAAATAAAATGAAAGGTCATGCATTTTTGTGCTATTTTTAAAAAGTCGTGCTAGAATTGAGAATTTAAATAAATGTTAGGAGACATGTAAAAATCAAAAAATTGAAAGGAGTATATACATTATCTTGCTAGGTACTACGTTTGATATTTACCAATAGAACTTTTTAATATCCTATATTTCGTGCCCTCTCTTACCTTCTTCTAAATCAATGAGTCTTGTTACTAGCCGTAAAAGGTAAAATAAGTTGTCCTCATACTTTTTGAAGGAGATTATTATATCGTATATCATATTGAACCAAAATAAAAGCTTTAAGGGAGTGAGACTGTGAGAGTGAGAAATTTATCCAGTTCAGGGCGAGGATTGGTTCAAGAAGGCTCAAAATGAACATAATATACTGTAAAATGAACATAATCAACTGAAGTCCAATTGCAGTCAATTATGTTGAATTTTGTAGTCGATTATGTGCATTTGAGAACCTTGCACTGGTATGCTTGGGATCGGATAAGTTCCCCGTGAAAGTGACCATTATTACATATTTTGAAAGTTTCGGGGTGTGATATTCTAAAGGACCAAAGTCTGGGCATCGGAATCCCACGGAGGCAGACATGCCGACAATGGATGGTCCAGAACCTCGGAGAACATTCTCTCTCTCACTCACTCCCTCTCTACGCGCGCACACAGAGCAGAACTCTTCGATGAATTTCACTCTCAGCTGTCGATTTCGAATTCGTTTGTTTCCTCTGCTTCGATTCGATGATCTGATGGATGAAACTGAAGCGAACCCAATTTCCAATTTGAATTGGGAAAGTTGATTTATGCATGTATATGTATAAATAGTAATCCGCGTTAAAATAATTATGGCGGTGTGTTGTTTGGGTCCCACGCGCTGCACGGCCCCCTTCTCCCCTCCCACCACCCCCTACTCTCTCCCCCGCCCCTCCTACGCCGTGGCCATGTCCTCCTCCCGCAGCCCCAGCCCCAGTCCCAGCCCCTCCCAGCCTTCCCTCCTCGTCTTCTCAGGTCCACCCTCGTCCTGCATTGCCCATTACCATCTCTGCTTTCGTTCAGGGTCGATTCGATTGGTTGTGGTGTGATGCGGTTTGGTGTTTGTGGTGTGCAGGTGGCACCGCGTTCAACGGGGTCGTTGAGGAGCTGAAGAAGCTCACTAGTCGAGTGGCCCACGTCCTCCCCGTCTCCGACGACGGTGGCAGCACGGCAGAGATCGTCCGCGTCCTCGGTAATTTTTCCGACTTCCAAATTTACCTGCTTTATGGTCTCTGCAGTATCCTTGAGGTCTATCATAGACCACATCCTTGAATTTTCCGCTGTGATGGTTGAGACACAATGAGGCTATCGATGTTTAATGATACAATGACTAATTCGAGTTGCCAAACGTGATAGTTGCTAAGGTCTTAGCTCTAGCGAAGTTAGTGTTTCCGAAGATAGATTCATGTGACCAAAAAAGAACTGAAATGAAGAAGATTTGTATGTGATAATATTACAACAAAGGCAGAACGTGGAAGGCATTTGCAGTTGACCTAAAATGGAGAAGTCTCAAAAGGGTTAAATTTCGAGTTTGCTCATCAAATCTTAATCTCCAGAAGGTGAAACTGCTAGGGGTTCTCCGAATTCTCCCCCTCGGGTTTATTCTCTTGATTACTTCTTGACCATCATATGGACAAGTTTCGACTTTGACTCGTTTGCCATCCAAAGTAGAAGTGAGGGATGAGCCTTTTTATTTTGAACGTTGGCAGCTGAATTGGTTGTTGAAGCCTTGTTTAGAGCAAGTTCTATGCTCTGCCCCTTGTTTTTGTTATGGAATTACACATGCTTTGCTTTGGGAAGCTAGACTATCAATTTTATTAAATTTCGTAGGTGGACCAGCTGTAGGAGACATAAGGTCAAGGTGTTTGAGATTATCAGATCAAAGTACGTCCGAGGCACTGGCAGTTCGAAGATTGCTGGGTCATCGCCTGCCACTTGATCCCAAGCAAGCCAAATCTGAATGGTAATGCAGTGAGCTCTTTGTTTGGTTTCCTGACTTACTTCATCTGGTGCTTGTGATTCGCATTATTGATATAGTGGAGCTTCAATACGGTCAACTGATGTTGTTGACCTAAGGAAATATGTGTCCTGCATCTGGAATAGCGTACATATTTTCCTCTTCAGATTAGTCTTCAATTTCATGAAGAGATTGGTTTTTTTTACGGGTTAATGCATGCTCATATGTTTTCCAATTGCTTGTTGGGTCTTTCTGTGATGGTGTTATTAAGTAATAGTAGGCTGACTCGGGAATTTGACAGGTACGCTATTGTGGAAGAAGAACACTCCTTGTGGAATGATGTGTCAAGGCCATACCGGGAAACAATAAGAGCATTCCTGGTTTATTTTCAAAATGAGGTATTTTGAATTCTAACCTATCAGATTCACTACGATTTTGGTTGTTAAGAAGTTTCTTATTTAGCAGTTCTTCAGGAACTACTGATTTGCTTACCTAACTCGGCATTGGTTTTACACATCGTGTTCATGCTTTCCCAGCTCTAATTTATAGTGAAGCAAGTTTTCTTCGCTCACTTCTGAATATATGGATTTTATTTAGTTTTTTCTCTGATCTTTACCTCCAAGACACTTTTTTTTTTTCTCTCTTCACAAGTTTTGCCTTCTCATATCTTGTCTCTGCTTTTAACTAATTCAACAAAGAATATTCCATATATATGCTAATATAGTCCAGCCCATCAAAGGTCACTGTGAACTATGGCTATGCTTATTTCTTTTCCATTTGTATCTTCAAAGTTGTAAACCAGCTGAAATTTCTTGAGTTGTTGGTGGCTAAAGACTAGTACTTTTGTGATCTGACAGATCCTTCGTCGGCCTAATGAATCATTTTGTTTCAGCAATGGCAGGTAAAAGTTGTGATCTAGGTATATCTCATTGTTCGAGACTGTTATCTCTTTTCAAATATTCTTGTTCCTTTTCAAGATCAGAACAAGTACAAATAGTGCTTCATAGTGTTGCTTTCATTATCTTTGAAAAGGACAAAGACTTTTCTATTGTTTGCACCATAGTTCCTTTTATTAAGCTTGCCATAATATTTCTAGTTTCTTTAATGGATACATGAGTTTATTGACTGTCATTTTTCCAGTATTGGGAATTTTTTCTTTGCAGGAGCACGCATATTCTTCCAGTCTTTAGACGCTGCCATATTTTTGTTTTCACGTGTTTCAGATATCCCTTCAGAAAGTCTTGTCCTGCCAGTTATTTCAACCAATGACAGGCTCACCTTGGGATGTGAGTTATGGGTATGTGAATCAAGTTATGTTATGTGAATCTCACATGCTTTGGATATGTTGTTTGGTGAATGGGTTCTATCTAATTTTGAGTTTACCTAATAAATGGTTTCAATTAATCTCTTTGGCATATACATTTAGGATGGAACTATAATACGTGGCCAGAATGAAATTTCACATCCAACAAATGGCACGGTGGAGCTGATTAACAAGGTAAAGAAATTTCTCCTGATGAGAGCAATCTCTAGAGTGACTCTTTTTGAGACGTAGTCTTGAACAAATTGGAACTTCCAATCTGACTCTGTTACATTATAACTTATAAGTAGCCTGATGGGACTATCATTACTATCCCTGCATTTCCAAATGCTCCAAATTTCATGTTGCAGATATCATTTTCTCTGCTTAAAGTAGATTGTGCAACGAGTTTTCCTTTACAAATGCAGGGAATTTTTGTGGTTCAAAAAGTATGGTAATATATTTCAGTGAGTCTTTGTTGATGTTTCATCTATAGAAGTTTCATTTGTCAAGGAGCTTAGGAAAAGAAATGGACCTTTAATTGTGGAAAAGACACGTGTCTGTACGCCTGTACCATGAATATTAGATATTGGAAGGAACAAGGATAAAAATGACTTCTGCTTCTTATGATAATCTTGAATCTGATTCAGCTAGTTTTCTTATGCGTAGAAAAGCTCTTCAATGCCCGCTCTTCCATCAAGAATAAAGCGAGTTTTCTACATGTCCCGTGAAGGCACCCACTCATTGCATGAGGTGTGGATCTCTCTTTGTTTGGTTTTCACTATTCTAACTTATCTACGAGCTTCGTATAGATGAAAAACTTGAACTGAATTTATCCGAGGTAATTAATTTCGTTTGTTTCCTATCATGGAGCTAACTAAAGTTTCAGTGATTTGTAGGTTTTTCCTGCAGCAAATCCAGCTGTCCTGGACCAGTTGAAAACTGTGGACTGTATTGTTTATGCTATGGGATCTCTCTTTACTTCCATATGTCCTTCACTGGTAAGAATACAGACCCATTGGTATCGTTCAGATATTTCCCTCCCAGTAAGATCCTGAAAGACTCATTACTAGTATTTACGTGCAATTGTTCACTTTGATTTTGTTTTACATGGCATCTTGCATTTATGTATTTATTGGTTTTTGGTAGAGAGTGTGTTGTGGCTTCTAGAGGCAGTTTCAGATTATAAAACATAAAATACATTTGAAATGGATTTTCCTTGGTGTTCCATTTTCTAGGTATTACTTGGCATTGGAGAGATCATTTCCTCAAGAACATGTCCGAAGGTATCTGATTAATCCCAATTTCTAGATGACCCATGTTTGATCCCTTTACTATCTAAATGCCAAATGATAAGTTTTAGCCTTACTATTTCATTCTATCGAACTTGCGTATTCTATTCGGGAAAATACTCCTGATTGGCCAGGACAAAGAAAAAAGAAAAAAACAACTTTTTGGGAGAACTTCATATGTCTTTTCAAAGCTCTCTTGATATATGGCCATATTCAGAGTGATGTATTCATTAATTCCTCAGGTACTCTTGTTGAATAGTTCTCATGACCGGGAGACGAGTGGCTTCTCAGCTTCATGTTTTGTGACTGCTATCACAGATGCCCTGAATCGGACTCATGGAGACAACAACAATTGTCTGAAAAACCCTGTAAGTGGTTATTTGTAATAGTGCTTAAACTACTATTTCCATTTTGAAGTCCTATATTGAATCCAAACTGAAAACGTAATCCACCTACAACTATCAACTTTGTATGGTTGCCTTGTTTACGGTGTGTATAACTAATGCTGGGGAGGGGTTAGGTAAGAAAGGCCCTAATAGGATTTCTTCGTTTTTTCTGTTTGAAATATATCCTTAGCTGATATAACTGATTTTCTACCAACCAGACAACCCCCTCTGGCAACTGCCATCAAATTTTGATGCCGACCCTCACTAGAGAGCTCTGCTACCTCCCAGCATCAATCTCTGCTCATGTTTGATCAATCTAGATCAGGCCTGTGTTCAGCCTAGCCACAGTTATGCTGTGATTAATTTCTGTATTATATATGAAGGCATGATATGATAATTTGATTTCCCAATTATTGTTTGCCTAATTCTAGTTTATTTTGGATGCTTCATGAGATGTGCCTGATTAAAAAATCTCTCCCATCCCCATCCCAAATCCACCATCATTAGCTATGGATATACTAGAATGTCTTGGTTTCTAAGAAATTCTACCTGTGTTGTGTAAATAGATATTCTGAAAAGGGTATATAACATGTGTATGGTTTATTTAAACATGGTAGCTTCTCGCACTTGATATATATGAAAAAAATCTCTTCTGGTTCTCTGTTTGAGCTTTGCCTTTGTCCAATGTGCAGTCGCTCTTCATAGTTCTCTGTTGTTTGATTGTGTGAGAAAGTATGCTGAATTTATTTGCAAGAGGATGATGATAGGAGGTAGATGTTAACTTGTAACAAAATTCTTTTGTATTTGTGCAGCCAAGTCAGTACATCAATACACTTTTTGTGCCCAGAGGCAGTACAATTCCCGTTGATATACGGCAGTTGGCTTCTCAAGGGATCTGTGACGTGGTATGTATATCCTGTTCTCGAATTTATGCGCGGGGCCGATATAGCCATAAAAGAATTCTAGATTTTCTACTGCACTCTTTTCGCGATTGGTGAAGAGAAATTGGCTTGGGCATATAAGTGGCTAGGCCTAGACCCAATCCTGAAGTTTAAACTATTAGGTAGAACGATGCGCTTAACTAGTCGGTGCTGAGTACAGCCATAGAAGAATTCTAGATTTTCTACTGCACTCCTTTTGCGGTTGGTGAAGATAAATTGGCTTGGGCATATAAGTGGATAGGCCTATACCCGATCCTGAAGTTTAAACTATTAGGTAGAACGATGACGCTTAACTAGCGGATGCTGAGTACAAGAAAACTTTTCCGAGCCATGAAAGTAAGCTTTGATTGTATCGACTGCTTATACCTTTCAGATCTGCAACTGAACTACTTTTGTGGTTGCGGCAGGTGGTCATTGACTCCTTGCACGATGAGAAGGTTGGTGTAGTTTACGACCCCAGGTCACTGATTTTGGCTCTGGCTGATTTGATCAGCAGATTTAGGAGCACAAGCTTCACAACAGGGTAGATGAAGAGATGTGAAGCTCCTGCTCTGTTGGGACCTAAATTTGGACGTTGAATCTTCTGAAGCGTGGCTCCAGTTTATGCAGTCCATTGATCACGTAAAAGAAATTGATCAAATTTATCAGAAGACTACTGGAAGTAGCTTTCGGGAGGTTCTGAATCCAAGACTCACTCTTCGCAGGTGAATGTCCTGTATCCTGTTGTGGGCAGGCAGGTCTCCGCAGCCTCGATCACTCATTGACCGAGCAGATGTGATTCAAACTATTCAGAGACTTGACTTTTCTGTTGCTGCATATCAGAATAGGCATCCATGTCCATGTTGAAGGAAACAATTAAATATGATATATTTGGCCATGAAAATCATGATAAACTAAAACTCTGGTTTACATATCCACTTGTCAATTCTTCGTTTTTTCTTATTTTTCTCTTTCCTTTCTTTTCTTTGTAATATTTCTTTTGCTTTTCCGATGCTGCTAATTTAAATTTTATTTGATAAATTACTGAAGTTTGTTTAAGATATTTAAATTAACTTTTTTATACATCATATCTAATTTGTATGCCCATGGAAATACCAAGTGTTAGCCATTTACCAATTGTTCCTTATTTTTTTCAACCCTCATTTCAAATACTTTTCATTTCTTCTTTCTAATTTACTTTTTATTATGTCCGAAAAATTTCAAAAATACTATGTCCCATTTCTTTTATAAATATAGGAGAAAGATATTGACCAACAAAAATAAAAAAGATATTGACTTTAGCTCATTATATTCTCATTAGCAGTATTATGTTAATACTCAATCTTATATATTATATACATGTAATCGTTACAGCCTTGAATTTTTACCAATACATCCAATTATAAATACACCTAATATTCTAATAAAAAGACAACTTCTCTCATGCATCATATATACAGCAAAAATATTATATATTGGGTATAGGGCTTATCTTCTGCTAGACATAAATAGATAAATATATTGAGATATAACAATGAATAACAATTGAGAATTCAAAAAAAAATGTAAAAAAGAAAGCATAAAATGAAGGATGAAAATGGATTGAAGGAGAGAATTTAATATGATTTAATAAATAGACTTACAACCTAAACAATTTATATTATTGGATCCCATTGGCATACTCTCATATGATAATATATTTTTATATGGGTCCATGAATTTATTGAAAATTAAGAATCCATGATTTTTACGAAAATTACCTTTAAAAAATTGTGATTTATATAAATTAGTTTATGTATTTATAATTTTATTGTTGGAAATTTTTTTTTTGACCTGCAGCATTGCACGATATATCACCTAGTATTCCTTAAAAAGTCTTGGTAACATCATATTATTATTATAATGTATGTGTCCTGTTCCAAATCAACGCTTATTTCTTGTTGTAACTTGTAATCTCAATTGTTGATCTCTCTTTTAGCTTGGGACATTCCGCTTTTATGCTTCACGCTTCCATTCGAAAATCTATTTTATAAAAATTTGACAGTGACCTGATATCCGCTAAGAGAGGATGCGATTCCCCTCATTCATAATCAGTGAATTTGTAAAGCATATATATATCTCAATTTTGGCCAGAAAGAAAAAGAAAGGCATATCTGAATCAAGAATATATGATCATATGAAAGCATTTATTCATCGTTATAAACGCAATAAACCTCCATAAGCTTTGGCAAAATTTGGCAAACAAATCAAATCCGATAGATTAATGTTTTAGATAAAAGGAAAAAGAAAAAAAAAACAGCATTTATTCATCGTTATAAACGCAATAAACCTCCGTAAGCTTTGGCAAAATTTGGCAAACAAACCAAATTCGATATATATATATATATATAAATGTTTTAGATAAAAGGAAAAAGACAAAAAGTGATGTTTTAGATAAAAAGAAAAAGAAAAAGAAAAGTGATGGTTCAGATGGGTTTGGCCAATTGAGCCATGGTGGGCTCGAGTGGCACCGGTCTGTTATCCTTCCACTGCCGGGGCGGGACGTTTTCGCTGCTCTGTCAAACCAGCCTGACACTGTACCCTCTACTCTAGAGGCTGCGAAGCCCTGGTCTCCGCCCAGACCACACGACCCAACTCTCAGCTTGGAGAGGGCATGCCAGTGGATAGCCACAGCGGACCCAGCCCAATGCAACCAAGCCCATGTCCCATCACCTTTAGTGCCCCCCGCTTAGTCACAAGCCCACGCTACTGAGCTCCGCAGCTGTGAGTGAGTGGCAGATAACTATGAACTCTTCACCAAGCAGATTGCTTCAACGAGTGTGGGATTGCTTTCTTGTATTCCAGTGAAAGTAAAGAGTGGCAAAGTGTTGAGAGAACCCCGAGCATTGGAAGGACAAAAGTCCCAAGGGAACGGGTTGATACGAACTCATTGTTGCGCCACGTCGCCACCGGCTTTGGGATCGAACACAGTGCAACTTTCTTATCGTGTATGGATTTAACTTGACTACCACCTGCATAAATGGTGTCAGCTTGGATATCTCTGCAGCCTGTGCTCATTCTCTGAAATGAACGAGATTCTCTGCACTTCAAGCACCCTATGCTTACTGGTCGAATCAATGCTGCTCCATCGGAATCTTTATGGTGAGCTCTATCGATTCTTTCAGATCGGTTAGACAATCCTCTTCAGGTTCCCTTGTCCTTGGTTGGTCGGCTGATACGCAGTACATGCGGTTAAGAATACATGAGGTCCTCATGATATGGTTATAGATTTTAAAAGCTTAATGTTGGACGATCTGAAATTTCGCTTCTCTGTTGAACGAAAACTCATAAATTCCTGCAAATTAATTAAACTCCAGTTCCATGTGGTCTTACATATATGTTTATCGTAAGTACGCAAAGACATTTGAAACTGTATATATAAACTAGGAAATGGCAGTTACTTCGACCCGATCAAGCTGTCGGATAGGATGCTCTCATGGCTATACCGCAGAGACCTTCCTTGACATCCACGTCCCGAGCCATCCTAATGTATCCTTCCTCGCCCCATCCCGTGCCCCACGAATTTTTCACCAACCAATACTTGGTGCCATCATCGTCTGTTCCATATCCCACTGCAGAGACCCCGTGGTTGAGCTCTGTCCCACATTCTCCCGTGAAAACACCTCCAGCATAGAACTGGAAATCAGAGCCACTGGCATCAATAGCAACAGACACCGGCTGGTTGGCGACTGCCTTTAGAAGAGCCGATTCATTGTTCTCCGGTACATCCTCGTGGCCAGCGATACTGGCTGCATGGGATGCTGCCTTCGTTGCATTGCAGGTGCCATCGACTCC